>NC_133813.1:25780054-26080054 GCF_043250625.1 Sebastes fasciatus | reverse complement strand
TTTCCCATGTCTTGTGAAGTGATGGGGCTCCGCAGCGAGAAACGTTATCGTCTCCGACCAAAACTCCGGTGTCTCCCTGCGGCTGCGGTCGGGAGGCGATAACGTTTCTCTTCCTACTTCAGCTCCAGCACCGACCCGCTTTTCTTGCTTCAGCCCCGGAGGCTGAGGCAGGAAAAGCCAACACTAGGATCAGATCTTAATCATGTTCATGGAGAGACCTTTGTCTGGTCAGCTAACATTACTGCCAAGCAGGTGAAATATAGAGTGATATTGTGGTTATAGCTGACATGTGTCTCCTCACTGTTTTGAGCGATGCTCGTTCATGTCTATGTAGAGCGAGCACAAGCGCGAGCCCGACGCTGACTTTCGTTGACTTAACGGCCAAAAGTGTCTCTGTTAACAAGCATTTCTGAAAGTTACAAATAGTCCCTTTAACAGAAATGGAATATAATATTCATAACTATGTTTTCATTAGTGTATAATCACCTGAAACTAAGAATCATTGTGTTTTCGTTAGCTTAGAATGAGCCCTATATATCTACATAGGGAGCGGGTCCTCTTCACGGAGTCCGCCATGTTGCTCCGCCATGTTTCTACAGTAGCCCAGAACGGACAAACCAGACACTGTCTCCAGAGAGAGACTTTCATGTTTTTACGTCACCTGAAGGCCACCGTAGATCTCTGACACACTTGTGAAACCGTGGTAACGTGAGCCGCCGAGTGCAAAACCATGGTACCGCCAGCTGCTGTCTGACTTCTGTTGCTCCTAAAGAAGTGTTATTATGGTAAGGATGGCCTCTGAGCGAGGTGAACCAACTCAGTTGGTTGCAATCTGCAACCACACCACTAGATGTCGCCAAATCCTTCACACTGTACCTTTAATAATTGTGTTGCAGTTTTAAACAACTCAGAATTAATTTGTGGCAGTTTTAACAAAGAGCATAGAAGCAAAGAGACGAAACTCCAGTGTTTTTTTGACAACAGCCGCCATTTTGGACACTTAATATATCTAAAATATTCTATTGTTCAACACAGGCCATTTGGGTACAATTTGACAATAGAATAGAAATCATTTTGTTTTACTTTTGTATGGAACTTTTTAGTCGGAAGTTTTACTGGCGTCCGGCAGTCGATTTCAGTCCAAAATGGCGGAGGTGTAGCTCTGCTGCTGGGCGCTGATGTTGCAATGGAACAAACAATTGACTTTCACTTCTTGGCAATATACGTTCTTTGATTTTAAGGTAAAAACAGTAATATTTTACCCAGGTTTTCCATGGGTACTGGGTTAAATTAAAGCAGTACTGTGTCAGTGCTATATTGACCCAAACAGGGAAAATTTCGATTGTTGTTTGCAGTATATTTGATGTGGAAATCACTCAAAAGGTGGTGCGTTGCTATGATACTAACAGTGTAAAAGTGTATCTAAACTGTGATTGAAATTCACATTTAGGGATGATGCAGATCTTTGAGCCTTATGATGAAATAAAGTGCAAATCAGGGCAAGCCTCAAGGGAAATAGCATCTCTGAATCCATGGGATGTCAGACTGAAATATAATGCTTTTGTAAAACTCTTACTAATAATAACAAATGTACGTATTGTGAAATAACTTCAACCTTAGCTGCGTGCAGGATTTAGGAATGGAAAAATAATCAAAAGATTGTGAATTCTCGTAATCTTGGATTTATTCAAATGTATGAGCCGAGAATTACATTACTGAACCTCTCTACCACATCTCTTCATGCTTTATACTTATTGTTTTATTTAAAAGTGACTCACAGCCCCGATGGTTGAGCCGTCTGCATAAACAAGGCAGTGTCCTTAATAAAAAGCGATACTGTGTGTACTATCTATCCCCGGGGTGCTAGACAACATAATGTAAACATGGAAAAAGAACTTAATTCCTGCAGTACTTTAATCACATTTACAACACACGGCTTCAAAAATAGGTCATCAAGGTTTGAATACCAGTCAGCCGCATCTGTCGGCTATAAAAGAGATCTGGCAATCAGCTCTTTGATATCAAAGTTTCAACGCAATAGGAGACGATTAACTGAGCTCCAAGGAAGCCGAGTCATCTGTGTGCCTAAAGTGCAGGTGCGGGAAAATGAATATGTAATAGGAACAATCTCAGAAATCATAACATGTGGTAAACACGGACAAACTGCAACGGAAAGCAAGTATCGCATTCACAAGCTGAAGCAACAGGGAGTACAGTATTTGATGTAGCACATTGTTCCACACAGTTCAGCTAATCAGCAGCTGAACATCTGTAGCCATGTTAGCAATAAAGCGACATATCTTAAAATGTTTCCATTATTTTGTCCACCCCTGCATCTATGGTTTATAAAGTATATTCCAGAGGAACATGAGCTACAGAACAATCTAATTTAACACGAACCGTTTCAGTCACGCTTGTAATATAAAAGCTAAGTGTATGGGCTGTCAGTAAACCACATCTTTACAATGTTAGAGAGGTTCCTATAGAAACATACGAGTATGAACCTTTTTTTATATCTCCGTACGAGTATCAGGCCCCTGCTGCACAGCAATTACCGCAATCACCAGCATTCTTAAAGCGTCAAGAGCGCCCTGGCATCGATTCAGAGGCAGCGAGTAGGTCGTCTACGCTCTCAGTGCGCTGCTGTTAAACCGTGGCTGTCACATTTTCACAACACTTGATTAAATCTTTATGTTCGTGAGGCTCGTTGGAATTCGAGATGCAATGTTGATAGAGGCTCGGTGGTTCGGTGACATAGACGCGTGGCCTGGAGTTTGTGATTTACGGAGCTTTGAGCCTGCGTATCATTGCACTTGGAATTTTAAGCATCTGTAATGTGAATTTTTAGCTCTCCAATACATTTAACTGAAGCCTAAATACTTTGCTTTTACAGTGAAAACGACCAAATAGCCTACACATGATCTCCAGACTGGCTGAACACCATTGGTTTGCAGTAAAGTGTCATTATAATATGCCAAAATTCATGTGGTAATTGTTGTCAGATTTCAGGGTAGTATAGGCCTCTGCGTTCCTGAGAAGGTGTGGACTCTCCTGTTTTCCCACTGGGAGCGGTTGGGAATGTGTGACCTTTTTTCCACGGATCGCCGTTTTTCAGGCCCTGGATTGACTCTGTGGAAACATGCCTGCAATCGGTGCAAACATTCAGAAATGTAAAATGACATTAATAATTGTGGATATCAACACGAATGGGCGCCGCAGGATGATGCATGGTTTGTAGGAGAGAGGAGACGGTCTTGTCGGGGAAACTCCCGTCGCTAAAAACCAGGGAACTCCTAATAAATTCGCTTTGCAATAAGGAGAGAGGAGAAACATAAATGTCACCACTGTTTCTCCAAAACCTCCCTCCGGTATGAACTTTAATACTCAGGCATAAATCTGGGAGTTAGATGGCAAAACTTTGGATTGGTTGAATAAAAGAGGAATGTTGAGAGGGGAGACATGGAAAATTATTGTCAGAACAGTTCAAAGTTGAACTTTCTCACTCAATACCATTAGTTTTCCTTCCTCAGTGCGTTTTCTCTGTGTGTATATACTGTATATCCCCACTAATAGGCAAACAACTTTTATGGCAACGTTTTCAAGCCAAGTGTCCATATCAAATCAGAAATGGCACATTGTGGTAACCTTAATCAAACTACAAATCATTTCAGACTGATCGTCCCTGCTGGAATGCTGAGGAAAGAACAATACTTGACAGGCCCAATTTAAGTGATAGCTCCTCCAGTCTGACGTTTTATTGACATCATGCTGAGTCTAATTGAGAAGGGGGGGTTTCAGTAACTTAAACCAGATGGGCCACCAGCTCATGAACTAACAGCCCCCCCCCCTCTCTCCACCACTTTTCTCACTCGCCGTCTCTTGCTCGCTTACACTTATACAGCAATTTTGGCTCAATGAAATACTTAACTATGAAATATCATAAAACTGACCCATTTGGTCCAATTTATATTCCTTGCACAAATCTGATACCATGCCATTCATCATAAAGATACTTAAAGCTGGCAGTGGAAAGTAAGTGGTGAAAGCATTATCTTTGCATGTCGAACGCCATGGATATTATATCATATTTTCTTTTTGGGGTAGACTGATGACTCTGCTCGAAGGAATAGTTCAGTAATTTGGGAAATAGGCTTCTTGCAAAGAGTTAGATGAGAATATTGATACCACCCTCATTATATGCTAAATAGCTCATGGATGTATAATAAGACCTGATGTGGTACCGCCGCTCAGTCTTTCTTACAATTTTTTTCCAGGGGCCACTTGCAATATTGCAGTGAAAAATCCCCCCGAAAAGCATTTTCCCAATAGACCACCATTGTAAAAGAGACGTCTGTATTAGGGATGTCCATAATTAACCGTTTAACCATTAACCGATACTAAGCATTTTAACCGAATAAGCTCAGAGGAGCGGCTCCTCTCTTTAAGGAAAAAAGCTGGTCCACCTTAAAAGCCCACATTAAGAGGCAAAGCCGGAGTTGCTGGATACAGGAAGTTGGCTCCGGTCTCTGGCTCACTTGAGCGGAGCGGAGGAGTTGTAGTTTCATAGCAATTATTCACCGACAAATAAACTGTACACACACTGCTACACCTACATTCACAGCTAGAACGCCACCAACAACCTCACACTCAATGCCAACACACACACACGGTCTGTTGGAAACTCGCTAAAGTTACGCAGATTATGTGTGCGGCGACGAACACGAAGCCTCCGGCAATGCTAACGTAGCAGAAATACACACACTGTTTGTTGGCCACTCGCTAAAGTTATGCCGGGCAGACAAAGTATCGTTACGCCGGACAGACACACAGCTGACAACCTGCAAAACTAAACTAAATGTGCGGTGGAGACTTTTACTGGAAAAGTGTCCGCATGTCCGCGACACTACACGCAGCATCGTAGCTGCTAAGCTAACGCTCTCGTACGGTGAACTGGGGAATCCCGTCAACGAATATCTGTTGTGCTCCTGCAGCTGGTACACCGCTGCATGCGAGGCACAGATCTTGTCGGTTAACGGTTAATAATCGGTTAACGAGGGTTGGTTATTGGTTAAGACATTTTTTTAAATTAGCATCCCTGGTCTGTATAATTGTTGACAGGACACCTCGACCTGCAAACAAGGTTGATTATGACTCTTTCTATTTTGATCCATGAAGGTTTTATATTTGTAAAACTTTCCTCGAGCTGAGAAAAGCGATTCGAAATCTGTGACGTCATCACAATGTAAAGTCTACGGGCCGAGCGGGAGCTCTGCGGGCGGGGCCAGCGGGAGAAACACTACTGCTCATATTCAGTGGGCCGCATACCCGGGAAGTAAACCCGGAAGCTAGAAAACCTTTTTGCCATATGCGCCAGGCGAGCAATTCTTATTGGAATGAATAAGCGCCATCTTAGGGACCAGTATGCAGTTCTTATAATACATCCATGATATAGCTGTAGCCAGCAGCCAGTTAGCTTAGCTTAGCTGCTAACAGGCTGGAAAAGACTGGGGGAACATCTAGCATGGCTCTCTAGTGCAACAAAATCCACCAACCAGCACCTCTAAAGCTCACTATTTAACAAGTTATATCTCGTTAATTAAAAACCAAAGTGTAAAAAAACTGCGTTTTACATGGCAGACTATTTCATGGCCGGGAAAGAAAGTAGAACGTCTAATTAGTGAGCTTTAGAGGTGCTGGTGGGCAGGTTTATTATCTTTGGACAGAGCCAGGCTAGCTGTTACCATCTGTTTCCAGTCTCCCTGCTAAGCTAAGCTAACCGGCTGCTGGCTCCAGCTACATATTTAGTGTACAAATCGGCAAATAAGCTTATTTCCCAAAATGGCAAACTATTTCTTTGAGCCTAAACTAAAGTTTCAAACACAGAGAATTAACATGACACACACATGTGCACATACAGAGAGAGAGAGAGAGAGAGAGCGAGCGAGCTCCTACACAGGCTGCTCATTAGACACATGGATTTAATGAGTCTGAAAAGAAAACGGGCCGTTGGAAGGGAACTAAATTAGTAGGTTCACATGGATTTCTTTAAAACCAAAATGGGAAATTTGCCACATCAGCAAAGCACTCTTCATTTGCAGGCATTTTTGAAAAGACATCAGAGACTTTCTGATTTCATACCAACTGCGATCAATAGTGTACTTTGAAGGCATTAAAGTAATTTCACCAACTGTTAATGACATTCATGATGCAGCATGTAGGCTATGGTACTGTAATCAAATAGGCTTGAATTAAATTAGGATTCCCTTGGCCACATAAATGCCCATAAATATGACAAAGGCATGGTAATCATTAAAGCTTGGCCAATGGAAATACATGTAAGTCTGTTTTAACACTGAATAGTGCATTTTTTTGCCCACAGATTTTATTTATTATAGTCTTTGGTCGGATAAATTGTGTAAAGATGGACTAAAAGAGAAGTAGAAACAACTTAAATGTATTGGAAACATTGGAAAAAGCTTCAATCAGACCACTGGAACTGATGCAACTTGGTCCCGGTCACATCAGTTGTCTATATTGTTTTTCAGCTAGTGCCACAGGAAGACTATTGTATGTGCATCATACTGGTAGAGACATTTTTAAAAGCTTTAAAGACTCTGAACACCCACAGGTGTTTTCAGTTCTTCTGGCTGGTTAGACCTCTGCTCAGGTTGAAGGTGGGCCCGAGTTTTGATGGGAATTTATTCTCCCTTATCTACCAATAAGAATGATAAAGGTGTAACAGGATCGACTGTAGCTAACAGGATACTCAGGAGGATGTAGCTCAATTAGTCTATAAATACACATACACAGTCCTGAGAAGAAGGCTTATCACCTCGATTAACTGAAGACACCTGTGTACAGAGGCTTTGACAAATATTTAACACTATTAACTACTTCAGGGATGGACGAATAAATTATTAAACCACAAATTGATTTGCTGTGACTTCAGCCAATTTTATTTCCCGGTATGCTTTTGAATTTGCATGCAAAGGCCAATTTGCTCATTGTGATGTGAGGTATGTCTGTTAAGTGGTCTATTTGCCATTGGAGGAGATTGTGAGCTGTAATTGTAGCAGGTCATGCAGGTCGGCCGACCAAAACTTCTGACATGTCAGTTAATCGGTCCTCGGTCCCCCCCTGTACACTGCACGCCAAACAACAAAGCTGAAATTCAGTCCTACTCTAAAATGAGTCGTGTGGCTCAAAATTTGGGCTAGAAACAGGCTTAAATCGTTATTTTAACCCAAACCACCATCTTTTCCTGAAACTACTTTTGTTGCCTAAACCTAACTAAGTAGTTTTGTTGCCTAAACCTAACTAAGTAGTTTTGTTGCCTAAGCCTAACTAAATAGTTTTGCTTCCTAAACCTAATGAAGTTGATCTTTGCCTAAACCTAACTAAGAGGTTTTGTTGCCTAAACTAAGCTGCTTCTTGTGAAGATGGTAGTTTATTTTGAAAAGACTATACATGTAATGAGTGGAAATGTGCCACGTGCCAGGTGTTGCTGGACATTCGTAGGAAAACGCATGAAAAATGAGGAATAACTTTTCGTAAGATACACAAACTGTTGTATGAGCATGCGTTGGTCAGTTGAGGGTCCATGGTGAGATGGTGAATGAGACCGTGAAATATTTTGACATATTTTGCTGGTCATTGCTTCCACAAGCTGTAGTGTTTAAAGCATAACTTGCTGCAAAGTTGCCATTTCTTCCTGTGTGAACACGTCAAATTGGTACTTGAGGAGGTGCCAGTTTTGTTGGAGGGAATCACTTCTTCCACAATTGTTTTTAAATGCTTTCATCAGTTGACACATTTGAAATAATTTGGATAATTATCTTGAAACATATCAAACTTTTCTCTCACTTTATTATAGGCTAACATGAATGCTTTGTGTGCTTTTCCAACGATACCTCAAGCCACAGGACTGCTTTTAAGAGAACCATGTGACTCACGCAGCGGTCGTGTTTCTGACTGTGCGACCTCGTTGCCCTGCGTCAGTTTATAGACCTTACAGCCAGAGTGGATGCTCTCCAGCTTGTTGACGGTGTGAGAGTGTGTGTGTGGACTTATTCCACTACCCCCACAATGCCAAGCTACAGTAGGCTATGTATACCCGCTCGTGTACATGGCAGACGTGAGCTAGCTTCATCTGTAGCAGGGAAAATGTGATGCGGGACACTGTGCTGTGGTGAAACACATTATGGAACTTCACAGAAAGCCAGTGAGACGTGGGCATGCAAACACCATGTAGGCATAATGCACACACACACACACACACACACACACACACACACACACACACACCTTTAACTCTGAATGCTGAGGGGAAAATACAACTTTGTGTTTGTCTTGGAGGCTTCAGCACCAGTGTCACCACGTTCACACACAGCAAGAAGAAGTCATTAAGCTATTTAAAGCAACACCCATGTTCACAATAAGGGGCTCATTCAGCTGGCCTTGTGTTTGTGTTTTCTTGTTAAATAAGTAAGGAGCCCCTTCCTGCACAGAGCAAACAAGTGCATGACTCCACAGTGAAGAGAAGAACAATCAACAGTGCGTGTCCCTGTTGTGACTGAGGTGTCGTTATAGGACTAAACGGTTGTGTTACCGGATTCACACATACCCAGGAGCTACGTATCCTCATTTCCACATTCTGCATGTGCATGTGTGTGTGTCTGAAATAGACAAGAAGCAGTGTATTGTATACCTTAGAACATTATAGTCCAGTGTGTTAGTGTCTCTCCTCTGTCACAGACCTGGGAACCACCGCAGGGAGGACATAAAGCTATTTTTGGAGCAGCTCACCTCTGTTTCCCTTCTGGGTTAAAGAGGATTTAGGATGCCCGAGAGGATTTTGAACATAAAAAAATTACTAACAATTTGTATTTAGGAAGATGTTTATGGTTATTCAAATTAGTTCAAATACAATTACAGTTTATTACAACAATTTTTTTTATTGTCTGTTTGTCTTATTTTCATAGCTTTGTTCCAAGATTGTACCCAACAAATGATGCTAGCAGATCTGTGAGGCTGTTTTTAGGCTAAACGCCAACAGCAGCATGTTAATATAATCAAAACAACAATGCTAACATACTGATGTTAAGCAAGGTCAGGCTATAAAATTTATGAATTTTAAATTAATTTCTATTTTATTTTAGAATTATCTTTTCAATTTAATTTTACTGTAATTTGCTAGTTTTAGTTAAGTTTCCATTTGTACATTTTTAGTTTTAGTATGTTTTTGTTAGTGCCAGCTATAATGTCTCAGAAGTGTGTACATACAAAATACATGGTTGGAGAACTGTGTAGGAATGGCCATCATGTTTAATGTTTAATCTTGGCATTACTTTAGTGTCCGATGTAAAGCCGGCACAGTGTCATCTCCTGGAATGTCAAATCTGTTCAGTTTCTGTATTTCAATGTCACGAGAGTTGACGGAAATGCATGCCGTCTCCTTCTTTGGTAGTGATATTATAGCTAAAACTATTTTTGAATGCTTATTTTCATTTTAGTTTCAGTTTTAGTTTACTATAATAACCCTGATGCTTAGCAGGTATACTGTTTGCCTTGTTAACCATCTTAGCATGTTAGCATGCTAACTGTTTCTACTGAGCACAAGACACAATGTACAGCTGAGGAATGGAAATAGTTTTGCAGGTATTTGGTCCTAAACCAAAGTATTAGACTAATTAAAAATTTCGAGCTGATGATCACGCTAGATGAAAGTCAGAAGATCACAGAAGTCATTTCAGTTCATCCCCCTGGGGAACATGAACGTTGGTACAAAATGCCATGGCAATCCATCCATGAGGTATTTCCTAGCCACGCTGCTAGCATGACAATGAAAAATAAGTTATATTGGCAAGAAACACAATGATTTTGCATAACGGTTTTTAACGAACCCCCAGGTCAAAGGCTTAGTCAACTGGGCAACTGTCCATTGTAAACATCCAACACAGTTTACAGGCCAACTTCCTGCTTCAACTGCCCTACCGTACTTACGACACAGCCATTCACTTACGTATGTACGGACACAATTTTCCTGTGCCATGATGGATTATTACCAACATTTGAAGTGTGTTCACTTATATTTTACCTTTTAAATTAAGTGGTTTAGATCATTTGGCTTAACTGTTGGCTTGTCCACAACCTGTCTGATCTGTCTAACCGTTTCTCGCCTCAGGGATTACTTTGTTGAGTACAATGTTATAATTAGGGCTGTGTATTTGCAAGAATCTGGCACAATACCTATCATGATACAGGGGTTACGATTCAATATATTGTGATATGTTGCGATACTGTAAGCAAAGCCATGCATTGCAGTTTTTTTAATCTAATGTTAAGAAAACTGTTGTATAAAGAACACCCCATCATATGCATAAAATCTGACTAAACAAGACTCGGTCAAAACCGGGTATATGGCTGGACTGTATATGGTCAGTATGTGAAGTTGTGGCTAAATTGTTACACAAATAGTCAGTGGTCATGTCTATTATGTTTTGTGAAGTTTTTTTTCCACTTATATCTTAATGTTTGATTGAAAGACAACTTATAATGAAGCAAATGATATTCAGTAATAGTAAATGGTAACATTTACTAGTCAGTATATTATACATTTTATACAAGGTGAAAAGGTATTAGCATGACATACAGTATGAAAGGTTAAAAGTATTTAATTTTTTTATTAAAGCACGTGTATCAAATGCATTCATCATATAAGTGGTGTGTAACAATATATACAAACTTCGCGAACGTTTATGTCATCACTGACGTTATCGCTGCCGTATTTATGCATAGATGACGTTATGTTGAGTAGCTACAATGTTAGCATATCCTGGCACTGATTGATCCAAACTCCATTAAAAAAACAAGCATTTTAAAAGTTGTTTGCTTGTTGTGTTGTGGACAGACCTGACAAAACATGAATTCCGTCTTTTTACAAATCAACGTCATAATGTTGTTATTTCGGCATCATTTTGATCCGTTTATTGCAATTAAATCACAGCACAGTCTGTTTATTTTGGGTTCATACCGCAGTAGCGACGTGTGGCTCGCTAGATGCAGATACAGTATGTGAATACAGTTTGCTGCCGGGTGACATTATGAGCCCAGACATGACGGCGTTTGTTTTTCTGACATATCTGTGAGTTCCTCAAAATTTACAAAGCAGCAACAGTGGTTATTTCTGGAGGAAAAAAAGGCGAAAATTTGCTTCGCGCTTGGTGTGAATACACGGTAAGACAATACGAAGCACAACATAATGTAACTCAAACAAACATAAACAATAGCACATGTTCAACAACAGCACTATGTAATGGTACATTGAACCGCTGACACGCTCCCCAGAAAACATAAACACAGAACTGTTCTCCGCCTTTTCATTTTGAAAGAGCAACGGCCAATGAGGAAACTCCAACAGTCGGCCGACCAATCCTGTAACTTCATCACTCACTCAGTCAGTGGCAGACTTTTGCGTTTGTAGGGCTGGCCCTCTGCGGTCCAGCCAAAAAGTGTACTTTCTTAATGCAATCAGAACAGTGGGATCTGCATTTGCATTCATCACAGTCTCTGTAACATCCAACATCATAGCACTACTTTATATATTTGCAAATGAAATAAAGTACTGACTGAAATCAATACAGTGTCACAAAAGACAATATTGTGATGCTCAATATTTTTGATATTTTCTTACACCCCCAGTTATAATATGGTCAAAACTATGAAAATAAAGCCCCTTTAGTATACAGTACACAGCAAGATTATTTTATGGAGGTTGGATTAGACTAAACTATCATCTCTTCCAAATACCATATTGATTTTCCTTTTTTCTCCCTCTTTATCTCCTGCATGTCTAATTGTTCTTCAGTAATGCACACGCATACCCTTTATCGACACATCCACCACGGTTTACCATGCGTTCCATAACAAAGAATCCAGATTGTGTAACTGTCTGTCAAACCAGTTTTTTTGTTCCCTCACTATTTTAATACCTCACCACAAAGTTGCAGAGGGAGGGAGGACCCTCCGCTCCCTGTGACTCATTCGGATGCGTGCGTAAGCAGCCGCTGCAGACCTGAGAGTAGTATTCCATTACTCTCGCCATTATTATTGTCTTCATCATCCTCATCATCGCTGTTGCTGTGACTGCTAGCACCCTGTGCCAGGCTGGTGTAAAAAAATGAAAGTTGAAAAACAAGAGAGCAACTCGCTGTGGCAGCTGGGTTAGATCTGAATGTAGATAATGCATCTCCATGGAAATGTTTAGTTTCTTTTTCTCTTACAGTGTAGCACTTTTTTTTTAATGTAAGAAAGGGGGAAGGAGCTTGAAACTGAGAGGATAAAACAACTATAGAATAAAACAGAAAAGAGGGAAAATACAGACGGATGTAAGATTGAAAAAAGTATGAGGAGAAAAGAGGAATGTGGAAAAAGTGGGGAAGAAAGGAAAGAAGAGTGTGAAAAAAGCGTCAGAATGGCAAGCAGCAGGTGTCGGGAACGTAGTAACACGACTGTGGGTCAAAGACGGATCATTGTCGAAGGGGTTTTCCATTGAGCCGAGGGTCTCTGTAGTATTATGTCACTCTTGCAGCCCCATTAAGCCGTAATGAGGGTGTTACCTAAATTATAATGTCACAGTGGACACTGCCAGCAATACTATTACACTTGGCTCCACAAAGTATCAATGCTGTCACTGTATCAGCTTGTCCATATGACAATATACAACCCTCTGGTAATGTTCTGAAAATTGAGGAAAAACTCAACTGTGAGAATGTGACTGATCAAAGTGTCGGGACACGTGATGGAGGCAGAGAAACCACGTCAGATGCCATCGTGAGAGAGAAGCCAGGGCGCCGGGCCAGAGAGTAAATATTCACTTGGCGATAATGTGCGTGCTGATCTGGTGTACACACCCTCTGCCCACAGATAGGAGCAGCCTTTTATCTTAAACTGTACACACACACACACACACACACACACACACACACACACACACACACACACTGGCTCAGTAACAGTGACGGGACAGAAAAATAGCAGCACTGAGCAGTGAGAAATCGCTGATGGAGCATCTTCAGTGAATATGGGAAATATCGACAATGTAATATTGCTTAAAGGTCCCATATCGTGCTCATTTTCAGGTTCATACTTGTATTTTGTGTTTCTACTAGAACATGTTTACATGCTGTAATGTTAAAAAAAAACTTTATTTTCCTCATACTATCTGCCTGAATATACCTGTATTTACCTTCTTCTCTGAAATGCTCTGTTTCAACGGAATTGCAACGGAATTGCGTTGCCTGGCAACAGTTTGGGTCCATGTTTACTTCCTGTCAGCTGATGTTATATACATACACTGCAACAGGAAATAAACTGGGACACATTTAGAATGTTTACGTTTAAAACCGTGTAATGGTCTAAATATTGTATATTTGTGACATCACAAATTGACAGAAATACTAACGGCTTGTTTCAAACACACATTTTCTGAATACGGGCTGTGTGTATTTCTACGTATGTTGAGCGTTTTGATAGTTTAACAGTATTTATATAGCACTTAAACCTGCTTTATAACATAAAAGACATGAAAATCTCACTTTTTACAATATGGGACCTTTAAATCATTGTATAGATTTAAGCTCATATGTCCACATTATCCAACAATAGAGAGTCTGAGGGGCTTCTCTCATTTCAGTTTAGGTATTTAAGTGATTTTAGCCATTTGCTCACACATTACTGCATTCTTTTTCATTTTTAGGATCCCTATAAAAACTTTCATTTATGAGTATGAAAATTATGGCAAAGGGAGGGAGCCAAGCCAAAGTTATGAACTCTCTCCACTCACACATTAAACTTGCATACTAAGATAGATGTTAAATGGTCTGACCACTGCGAAAGCTTTTTCTCTGCTGCCATAATGTTTTTTATTGAGCTTTATTTCAAAAGGCACTCTTTCTCTGCAGGCAGGACCATGGCCGGAGCCACGAAATGTGAAAAACAGAGACAGTTTTTGTCGCTGACGGGAGTCATTTGATGCTTATCGCCATTTCTGTGCGCCACTTGGTCTCCGCTGCGTGTCGTGATCATCTACAGCACAAAATGTTGTTGTTTTTGTGGACCACAGAAAGGCTGGCTCCAGCTCACAGTTCATCAGATAAGGCCACAGAGACAAAATGCACCTGAGGAGCTTCTCAAAGAGACCTTTTGTGACTTTGTCCCCCCCCCCCACTGTCTAAACAAAACCAAGAACTGTACTCACAGCCAGGAGCCGTTTCTAAAATACACACAAGCATGTAATTATTGGCAGCTAATTGGTCTAGCACACCGTTACGGTACAAGTGCAGCGTGGTCATTTAAAAAACATTTCCTGTTTGAGTTCACTGATGCTTTGATTGATAAGCACAAAGACACATTTTTTTATATCGTCAGAGATCGCAGGCGCCAATCCAATGATAAAGGGTGACTTGTGGGAAGGTGTCACAATGTAATATTTCCACATCTAGGCCCGTTGAAGTCAGACCTAAGCGCAGTTCAAAATAATACAAGAGAGAATTATGCTTTCTATGGCAGACAGTTGGGTTCAATTTGCTTGAAATGAGCGAGTTTGTGCGACGTATCGTCCAACTATGTCTTAAGGCAAAAGTGTCCCAGATGGCTTAGAAGCCCAAAAAATAGTATTTGGGACAGCCCTAACTTAAAGTCTACAGCCATGCTGGCTGCTTTGTGAGGCTGTACACAGTGATGTTTTGCTGCTGGTGGCGCACATGGAAAAGTCACAAGATTACCAATGTAATGAGGATTCATCCTGTCAGCAACAATCCACCAAATGATTGTCAAGATATTTCACAAAAAAACAAAAAAACTCCTGGTGGCACTAGAGGCAGAGACAGACTGAGAAAGCCGAGAGCAGTTCAAATCTTTCCATCTTTGTATCTTTTCACACCTGGACTAACTGCATGAGGTGGGCGTACTAGTCGGATTGTTGGGTTCAGAAAGGAACAAAAATCAGAGGCAGCCCCCCAAAGGTGTGGCGGCAGGTGTGTCCACGGATGTATTAAGAAAACTGGATACAGCGTTGGAGGCGGGGCCCCGTTCATTCCTATGAAAGTTGCTCAGTGGCGCGTGAAGCCAAAATAGCTTGACTTCCCAGTGGAAAAGTACCCGGATCTTCCGGCGATCTTCCGTATCCATTGGGCCCATGGAGCAGGCGCAGTAGCGTCCGCTCGGTCACATGGCTCGTTCACGGGGTCACAGCCGCCAGGCTGTCGTCACAGCTTGCTAACTCCGCCTCCCAGCACTCGTCCAGCCTCAGTCTGGGTCTCATTCACATGAACGGAGGAAGGAAAATAACTCTGGATTCAGTTATTAGTGCTTTTTACAACTTTTAGGACCTCATGATTTAAATAAGGACTATTCAATTGTTCATCCTGTGAAGTTGATTCAACTCAAAGAAATTATCCACTGAGTTACAGACGTCTCTCTCCCAATGTAAGTCTATGGGAAAAAATATTTTTGGGCCCAATGGCATCACATGACGGACACGGAAGTTGTAGTAACGCCGTTTGACCACTACAAAAGTTGTCAGATGCTGTTATGCCGGGATCAGACTACACGATATTTTTTGTCTTTGACGATGGTCACCATGTCAGATCTAACAATCACAGCACTATAAACTCCTGCAGTGTCTTGGTCGGGTGACTGGCAAGACTACACATATGACCACGACCAATCACGACACATCATATTCCACGATCATGCGCGAGTTCAGACGTCATCGGGGAGGCGGTTGAAGCAACTGTCAATCATGGCGACAGAAGCGTTGTGTGTGTTGCTGGCGGTCTGGTGTTGCGAAAAGAAAAAGAAAAGAAAGAAAACACGGTTGTGGATGCGCTCCTGGGTGGCACAGCGAGGACAGTATGGGCTGTCGATGAAGTGCTTCCGCTATTTCTCACCAACATTTGTCGTTTTTGACTCTGTCATGGTACTCCCTCGACGAAACGTGAAATAGGCAGGGGTACAGTTGCCACAACTCAATGAATTTTTCGTAAGTTTTGTTTTCCCACCTTACACCAGCAAACTCGGCATCCCTCCGCCTTTTCGCCATGTTTGTTTATTACCAAGTGACCTGACTGCAACTGCACGCTGGAGAGAGAGCACCTGATTGGTCAACGCAAAGGAACACGTCGTTGGAGATATCACACTAGGCGTGTCGAGACGAAACATTCTGACAGGTTAGACTTTTCCTCGGGGTGTCGTAGGGCGTCCCAAACGTGGCGTCGGTTGTCGTGTACTATCACACACTACACGAGATAAGGGGATCGATTTTCGCACAGGACACTCATTTATCGTTCCCGATTCCCCTACGGAGGCCGTGTCGGGCTATAATCGGGCTGATATCGTGTAGTCTGAACCGGGCATTAGAGGATCCAACAAGCACTTTGTTTGAAACATATTGCTACTACAGCTAACAGTATATTTACATGTCATGGATCAACCCATTACGATAGCTCTGCCATAAATGCTTACTTTGTGGCGCTTATCATTTTTCATCTGCGTTGAAACAGTGTCAGAAGTTCAATTTTAGGATATATTTGATGTGTTGAATCATGACATAATAATAGCCTCAATGCAATTGTTTCCACCCCGCTGTACGCACGCCCGCTGTAGCAGGAGCAGACCCAGACGTACTTTCACTACATCACAGGATGCACTCAGGAAGGGAGGAACAGGCTGGAGCTCCTTGAGCCCGGCTGGAGAGGAGTAGGCAGGCATAATGTCGGTCACAGGGCGATGACCTCATAACAGCGTGCCTTCAGCCTGTAGTTACGCAACAGCCCTAAGCGCCACCCGGTTTGCCGAGGCCGGGGAGGAAGCGCTGAGGACAGACAGCCGGCCCTCTCGGGGGGCCGGGTGGAGAGACGGGGCCAGGGCTCAGATCTGATTTCGCAGGAAGGAAAGGAGAAGGGAGGGGAGCGTCGGATAAGAGCGCTGCCGCTGCTTTATTTTATCCCTTCTCCCTCTTAACTGTGACCCGGGCCTGTGTTATGAATGCCACAGAGGTGGAGTTATTACACACACAAAGCCGAGCCAGGTCTAATCTTGCTACTATTCTGTTCTGTAACAATGCGGGGCTCCTTTTACGGGGGCTGGGGGCGTGGGCACGGTTCAGATAAGTGTAGTTCAAGAGAAACCAAATGAAAAGTTACGCAACGTCTTGAGCGGCTGCTGCCACCGATTGTGACATTTTAACATTCCTAAATTCACCTTAAAGCACTTAGTCCTGTCTGATCTTTTTTCACTTTCCTTTGCTGCCCTCCCGTTTAGCGAGCTTCCTCACCGACTAGCAGGTGATTTTGAAGTGCTTGTCTGTTTGTCTGCCCTGGGCCAAGGGGCGCCTCAGTCTGGCTATAAAAAGACAATTACTACAACAGGAAGCTCCTGTCAGCTGGATGGATACACACAAGAAGGGCCTCGCCGTGATCGAGGAATGCGCACACGCCCATGTGCTGATGTGCACACAAATGCAAGTACCTTCATACATGCCGGATATCTTTCCATCTGAGTACACCCATTGATGCCGACGAACACACCTCAAACGATGTCCATGCCCACGCAAAGTCTCTAATCCCAACTTCCTTCACTCATCTGCAATGACAGGGCACTCCATCACCACCCACCAGAGGACGTGGACGAGCCCTGTGTCAGAATTTTGGCACAGTGCTGGCGTAGGAAGTGAACCCACACCCATGCTGGCCAGGGATCAGACCTCACTACCTGTCGGCCTCGCCTGTCGGTGTAACAGTCAGACAGTAGCATGTGTGTAGTGGTATGTTAAAATCTCTTTAAAAGGAAAAGTTTTGGGAAAAATCGTATTTGCTCTCTTGCCGAGAGTTAGATGAGAAGATTAATATTACTCTCATATCTGTCCATTGCATGTGTGCGCTAGCTACAGCCAAGAGACTGTTAGCTTAGCATAAAAACAGGAGGAAACAGCTAGCATGGCTCTGTCCAAAGGTAACAAAATCCACCATGCCAGCACTGCTAAAGCTGATTAATAACATAAAAGAGCAATTTGTCGTTTTTACCCTCATCTACAGCCTACAGTATCTGTACGGATTAAACAGATTCTGTTGCCTCTGAACACAGCCAGACTAGCTGTTTCCCTCTGTTTCCAGTCTTTGTGCTAAGTAGGGATGTCCATCATTAACCGTTTAACCGTTAACCAACAGTAAGCATTTTAACCAATTAACGCTATCGGTTAAAATGGTTAAAAGAAATGTTAATAATTAACTCAAAAGCTGAGCGGCTCAGTGGAACGGCTCGTCACTTTAAGGAGAAAAGCTGGTCCACCTTAACAGCCCACCTTAAGAGGCGGAGCCGGAGTTGCAGGATACAGGAAGTCGACTCTCCGGTCTCTGGCTCGCTTGAGCGGAGGAGTTGTAGTTCCGTAGCATTTATTCACCGACAAATAAAGTGTCCACACACTGCTACACCTACATTCACAGCTAGAACGCCACCAACAACCTCACACTCACCGCCAACACACACATGGACACTCGTTAAAGTTACATCGAGCTGACAGACTGTATGTGTGTGGCGGCGGGGGCAGCGGCGAGCAAGAAACCTCCGGCAATGCTAGAGCTGCTAACGTAGCACAAATACACACACTGTTTATCGGACAATCGCTATCGTTAATCTGGGCAGACAGAGTGTTGTCACGCTGGGCAGACACACAGCTGACAACCTGCTAAACTAAACTAAATGTGCAGCGGAGACTTTTACTGGGAAAGTGGCTGCATGTCCGCGACACTACACGCAGCATCGTAGCTGCTAAGCTAATGCTCCCGGAAGGGTGAACTGGGTTCTCAGTTGTCTGTCGTGCTGCAGCTGGCGCAAGGCACAAATCTTGTCGGTTAACAGTTAATAATCGGTTAACGAGGGTCGGTTATCGGTTAAGAACATTTTTCAAAATGAACATCCCTATCTGAAGCCACGGCGATATATTCTAATGAGCCTGGATGTCACATAGGCAGAGGAGCCAAATCTAAAAAGGCATGTTTTCTGATCTAGGCAGCCCACAAAAAAAGTGATTGGGTTGTCTTATTTCACAGTTTGTGGATTGGTAGGCACTCCAGATGTATGTGCACGAGCACTGAAAAAGTGAGTTTTCCATGACATGTCCCCTTTAATATCACTTGACCAATATATCGCAATATCTAATGTCCCCGCATGTACAAACAAATTTCCAAACCTGCTAAAAGTGGTGGCTCAGTGTCTTTCTTGAGTCTAAGCATTTGATATGTGCTTCAACTCCATAGTCCATGTTCTTCATTTCAACCTTTAAAGGGACTGTTTGTAAGAATCAGAAATTGCTTGGAAACAGCGACACCTGTGGCCGTTAAGTCAACGAAAGTCAGCATCCTGTTGCTCGCGCTTTTGCTCGCTCTACATAGACATGAACGAGCATCGCTCAAAACAGTGAGGCGACACACGTCATCTAAAACCACAATATTTCAGCTGCTTGGCAGTAATGTTAGCTGACCAGACGAAGGTCTCTCCATGAATCAATGCTGATACTAGTGTTGGCTTTTCCTGCCTCAGCCTCCCGACCGCGGCCGGAGGGAACAGGGGAGACACCGGAGTTTTGGTCGGAGACGATAACGTTTCTCTCTGCGGAGTCCCGTCACTTCACAAGACAAGGGAAACCTCTGTTGGTCTGGAGGAGCTGCAGCAGTTATTTCTGCACAAACGTCCACTGAACATTCACTAGATATTCTCAGAGCTAAACTAACTCTTCTGCAGTGTGGAGTGTGCGCGCATGCACGTGAGAGTGGAGCGAAAGAGTGAGAACGAGCGCGGTGTGTGAGTGAAGGCAAGCAGGCAGAGGAGCAGAGGAGCAGAGTACAGCAGAGACTCCGGTCCTGGAGACCAAAGCTATGGTCTCCCCCGCGTCCTCCGACCGCGGCCAACACTGTTTAACAGACGGGCTTCACTAGTTACAACTTTGAGGTTTTGGTGCTTCCGTGCAGTTTGTGTTGAAGTCTGAGTCTGAACAGTGTAGCAACACGCGAGCGTGCATGGGACACCAACCAGCAATGACTTATACGTGTAAGAAGTTACAAACAGTCCCTTTAACTAAAAACTTAAAAAATACACATTTAACATGCTAAGCATGACAAGCTCTCTATGCTCCACAGATGCACCTAAATAAGCTACTTGCTCTAAATATTAACCTATCGGAAGCGGGAGCTGGCTGAGGTTGTTATTGGCCTTATTAAGCATTCTACAATGAAACTACAAGTCAAACAATACCAAATATGAGTTACTTACAAATATTTCTCCATTGTATAATTGGCTCTAACAGTATTCATTTAGTCATGTTATTTGCCGATTGTGGTGGAGAGTTCCGAGTCACAGTACATGTCAGTTCAAAATCTCCCATAGGCGTTCATTTATGTTGAGTATATACAGTACAATATACTGTGCAGTCCAAGAATTTGGACAGTTTAATTTTGGCACATTGGATTCTTAATGAAATAATAACTGGTTAAAGGTCTGACTTTCAGCTTTACTTTGAGGGGGATTACATCCACATCAGATAAACTGTTTTGAAATTGGACCTTTAACATTGAAATTCTGCACTTTAACCTCACAGTCATTGTTTCCTTTCATATCCAAAAATGCTGGAGTAGGGCCAAAATAATGAAAGTCATATCACTGTCCAAATACTTACAAGCTGCACTGTATCAGTAAATGGGTAGGTTTACCGTAACGTATCAGTTTCCGTGTTAGCCGACACTGTACGTCTCATCTCGAGAATAAACTCATAAGCATTTTTAAACTGTAAAGACACACATTGAAGAGCTGTGTCCATATTTTCTCATGTAATCTTTTATCACTCTGCAGTGGAGTGCTGCTCAAGTGAGCCATGCAAACTTTGGCTGTTATTTTTTCTTGCTTCATCTTTGACTCCCAACTCCTAAAGCTGGGCTTATAAAAGTAAATTACATGTCTATAAACTAACCTTCTGGGTTTGTGGGGCCATATTTGAAGTTGCGTCATAGTAGGAAAACAAACCCTAAATGTAACATATATATATATATATATATATATATATATAAAAACACAGTTGTGGTACTCTCAGCTCAGCAGCTGCAAGATATAAGATTACAAATATATTTATACCTTTCACACTCTTCTAACATACATGTGAGCAGACACACAAACACACACATATCTGTAATCAAACTATAAAGCCATTGCTTCCGCCTTCATCTTTTCATTGCTATAATCTTTTTTGACATTTACATCTTATTTTGTGAAATCATCTAGCCATCCCCATGTCTGTTAAAAATAGTGAAATTATATTTGGTGAAGCCAAGGCTAACACAGTGAGTTAGCCTTGGCTTAACCTCCTCTACCTCCTTTTCCAAGTAAAAATAAATTCAATGCAGATTAGTGCACAGTTTGGTAGCTAGTTAGCTATAGTTTCAGCTCTGCTAGTGAAAACAGGGCAACCGTAGTAAACTATTGTCTATCAAGCTGTTCTCATACACCTATAGCTATACCTGCGAAAAGTAATGCACTGTAATTCGTATATATCCCATGAAATCAATTTGTATGTGACCTACATAATTGTTAACCAGGAAGTATTCCCTACACAGCGAACATAGGGAGGTGGTCGGGGTGTATGGGTGGGTCGAAAAACACCAGACTTTTGCCCAGGAGATCGGTGTTCATATCCCGTGTGAAACCAGAAGTCAACGTTGATTTATTTGTCAAGTAACTTCCTTACTTTAGTTACGCCACTTCCGAAGTTATTTTAACCCAAACCACGATCTTTTCCTGAACCCTACTAAGTATTTTTTTCCACGTAACTTCCTTACTTAAGTTACGCCACATTCAAAGTTATTTTAACCCTAACCACGATCTTTTCCTAAACCCAACTAAGTAGTTTTTGCCATGTAACTTCCGTACTTAAGTTACACCACTCTGAGTTATTTTAACCCAAACCACGATCTTTTCCTAAACCTAACTAAGTAGTTTTTGCCACGTAACTTCCATACTTAAGTTACTCCACTCAGTTATTTGAACCCAAACCACGATCTTTTCCTGAACCTAACTAAGAAGTTGTGTTTCCTAAACCTAACCAAGTCGATCTTTTCCTAAACCTAACTATTTTTGTTGCCTAAACCTAAGAAAGTTGTTTCCTGTAAAAACGGAAGTTTATTTTGAAAAGACTGCATGTAAAGAGCGGAAATTGACAGGTGTTGCGGGACATTCGTAGGAAATGCACAAAAAACAAGGAATAACTTTTTATAAGATATCATAAGAACCGTTGTATGAGGATATGTTGCATCTGTACATCAGGTACCAGCAGACCATTGGTAAATAAGTCTCCTGGACTAACTGGTATCAAAACTTCCTCTTATCGTACATCCGCTGCATGGATATCTGATTTCTGCTATTTATAGAAATTTGTTGGAAATTATTGCATGAATACAATCCACCAGCTCTCAGAACTACATATGTGAATGATCATGAGATTGTGGTGGCAGAACTCCATGGTTACGGATCCCGCACCTGAATACCTGTCTCTCTCATTCTCAGACTGGCCTACTTTCACCCACACATGACTCATCGCCGACCTGCTATCTGATAAAGCCTCATTGTCCTTTCCTCTATTTCGAGGAAACAAGTTTGTCTGCCTGGTTGCTGTTGTTGTACTGTTACTTCTTCCACAGATCCTACCCATTCCAATAATAATATATTTGACTTTATATGCGGTCAGGACAGTATAACCGTGTGTTTCTTTCACTGCTGTGACAGCATAGAATTATAAACAACCACAACTGCTGATATGCTCCTATCGCTAGTGGACTGCGTGGGAGGTTTGTGGTGCAATTTACTGCTACAAGGAGGCCAACCAAAGTCCAAGAAATGACACCAGGTTTCACCTCTCAGGAGCGAGAAAAACAAGCTTTAAGGAAAACCCACTCCCCTGGTGTTCCCGAAGGAAGACCGCAGGAGATTAGATTAAACGTGCTATCACAGGTATGTGGTGCTCTGGATCCCTTTGAGCTGAATCACTGACTACAGCTTGTTCAAAGGTTTCCAGTGACCTGCATACCTCACGGCAGGACTGACTTTTCACCGACAGTATAATACAACAGGGTGCAGGGATGACGTATTTTGTAGGCCAACCCGGAAGTTAGCATTGCACTGGTTCCCTTGACAAAAAGACAATGGGATTTGTCCATGCAAATAAACGGAGCATTTCAGACGGAGGGTGAAAACAGGTATATTCAGGCAGACCGTATGAGGAAAATAAAGTGTTTTTTTGAACATTAAAGCATGTAAACATGTTCTAAAAGAAACGCAAAATACAAGTATGAACCTGAAAATGAGCACAATATGTGACCTTTAAGAAATATAAAAGCTTCCAAATTCACAAGTGGTATATTTACTGACGTATTTTATGTTGTAGAACAAAACGTCATGTTTGAAGGTACAGTGTGTAGGATCTGGCACGGATCTAGTGGTGTGGTTGCAGATTGCAACCAATTGAGTAACCCTCCGCTCATTCCTCGCTTTAAAAGACTGCGGTAACGTGAGCCGCTGAGAGTAAAAGCGCCGTTCGCCTCGCTCAGAGGTTAATAATAATAATATTACTTTAGGAGCAACAGAAGTCAGGCGGCGGCTGCCGGTACCGCGGTTTTGCACTCTGTCACTCATGTTACCGTGGTTTCACAAGCGTGTCGGAGACCTATGGTGGCCTTCAGGTAACGTAAAAAAAAGCATGGCGGAGCAACATGGATGACTCCGTGGAGAGGACCCGCTCCCTATGTAGATATGAAGGGCTCATTCTAAGCTAACGAAAACATACATACGAAAACTTAGTTTCAGGTGATTATACACTAATGAAAACATAGTTATGAATATTATATTTAATTTCTGTTAATAGATCCCCCGAGATGTGACGTTGTTCCTTTAATTGTAACAACTTTACTGATCCCTGTACTTTCAATACCCCGCCATCATCAGGTACATTGTTTTTACATTTTTGCCCAATACTTGCAAAACTAATGACATTCCCATCAGCCTCAGTTGTACTTTGTGCATGCTAACACGCTAAGCTAAGATGGTGAACAAGGTGAACATTATACATGCTAAACACCAGGATATTAGTCTTGTCACTGTGAGCATGTTAGCATGCTGACATTAGCATTTAGCTCAAAGCACCGCTGTGCCGAATACAGCCTCGCCGAACGGCTCGCGAGGCCGTAGACTCGTTTCTTCTATTTCTTAGTCTTCTTTTACATTACTGATTTCTATCCTTTTCCTTCCTGCTTTTCTTCTTTTTCTCCTGCTCTTCTTCCTCCTCCTCTTTCTACTTCTCTTCCTCAATCTTTCCCTTCCAGTACAAACGCAATAGCCAGTGTCAATCCAAAACTCTGACTGACTGCAGAGAGCCCCAGAGGATACTGCATATTTTCACCCTGCCCTAACATGTGCACGCACACACGCACGCACACACACACATTACCCCTCAGCTGCCTGTCCAATCACCACACCCGACTGCATGACATCAGCCTGTGATGTCATCATGGGACCAGTGCTGGCATGCTGTCCAGTGCAACTTCATCATCAGCATCATCATCCCTTGGCAGCGGTGGACGAGCCTCGGATGGGAGGCAGCTGGATTGTAACAATTCCTTCACCCTTTGCACATGTCAGTATGTGTGTGTGTGTGTGTGTGTGTGTGTGTGTGTGTGTTTGCAGAGGGAGCAGAGGGGAGGCTAAAAGACGCAATTGCTCTAATTCAAACAATCTGAGCCAGACGGAGCTTGGCTTTCTTTGGCTACTTCGTCCTTGTTTATAAAAGGGCTTTCTGGGCAGATTCACATCGTGTTTGTCAATATTTCAACTCGCGAGGTAAATATTACAGCACTTATTAAAGAGGAAAAGGAGAGAGGAATGTGTGGCAGGGGAGAGGCGGGGGATCAGGGGCGAAGGGAGGAAAGATAGACACATGAGAAGAGTCCGAGGAATGGAATAAGATGGCAAGGAAGCGATCGGACAGGACAGGATGGGATGGGATGACAGGGAAAGGCGAGGCGTGACGGGACAGGATGGGAAGGGACAGGACAGGGAATGGGACAGTAGGGCGAGGTGAGGTGGCGAGACAGGAAAAGTGGTGCACAAATATGATGACAGGTGCAAAAAGGGGATATGATAGGTGAATTTGGGAAAATATGGTCAAATAAGAAGATTTGAGGATCTTGGTATTCATTATTTTTGATATATTCTGTGATATGTACACAGTGCTTTATTAGAATAACAAAGACGGGGTATAATTGCCAAAAGGGAGGAACATTAGAAATAAGACAACGGAGAAAGCTGGCAATAGTCTCTATTTTTGTTATTGTCAACACATCCCTTCAAAAAACCAAAACCAACCATGTGTGCTGTCTGTTGCACTCAGCCCCGAGCCCGTTAGTTCCAACTGAAGGCGTGGATCTTTAAGAACTGGTCACAAATATAAGTAACAGCTGGGCGCTGTGGTTTTCATAAAATTACATTCAAACGGGAGTAAAAAGCGCATTTGTTGATTTGGTGCTCTAGTGAGTATTTATGGCACCAGGAATCATAAATTATAATGCACATGTTCATTGTAAAGAAGGAACTTGTGACCTAGTGAAATGGTGTGGATCATTGGTGTGTTTTTAGTACATCAGTGGAGCTCTATGGCAGAAAGGAATACGCTTTATCTTGGCTAAAAAGGCAATACTTGTTAATCAAATCATGTAAATCATGTAACTGTCCTTAGGTGACCAGAATTTGAACAAAAGTTGCTCAGTTGCTGGCTGTTCTCATACACCGTTCGTAGCTAAACCTACGAAAAGTAATGCACTGTAATTCGTATATAAAGACCGGCGTTCGTATCCCCGTGTGAAACCAGAAGTCAACGTTGATTTATTTGTCATGTAACTTTCGTACTTAAGTTACACCACTTCCGGAGTTATTTTAACCCAAACCATGATATTTTCCTAAACCTGACTAAGTAGTTTTTGTTACGTAACTTCCGTACTTAAGTTACGCAACTTCCGGAGTTATTTTAACCCGAACCACGATCCTTTCCTAAACCTAACTAAGTAGTTTTTGTCTCGTAACTTCTGTACTTAAGTTACGCCACTTCCAGAGTTATTTTAACCCAAACCATGATCTTTTCCTAAACCTAACTAAGTAGTTTTTGCCACATAATTTCCGTACTTAAGTTACGCCACTTCTGGAGTTATTTTAACTGAAACCAAGATCTTTTCCTTAACCTAACTAAGTAGTTTTTGCCACGTAAGTTACACAACTTCCGGAGTTATTTTAACCCAAACCACGATCCTTTCCTAAACCTAAGTAGTTTTTGTCACGTAACTTCTGTACTTAAGTTACGCCACTTTCAGAGTTATTTTATCCCACACCATGATCTTTTCCTAAACCTGACTAAGTAGTATTTGCCACATAATTTCCGTACTAAAGTTACGCCACATTCAAAGTTATTTTAACCCAAACCACGATCTTTTCTTAAACCTAACTAAGTAGTTTTTGCCATTTAACTTCCGTACTTAAGTTACGCCACTTCCGAAGTTATTTTAACCCAAACCGCAATCTTTTCGTTAACCTAACTAGATAGTTTTTGGCACGTAACTTCTGTACTTAAGTTACACCACCTCCGGAGTAATTTTAACCTAAACTACAATCTTTTCCTAAACCTGACTAAGTAGTTTTGTTGCCTAAACCTAACCAAGTTGTTTTCTGTGAAGACGGAAGTTTATTTTGAAAAGACTGGAGTGGAAATTGCTTAACAGGTGTTGCTGTACATTTGTGGGAAAACGCACGAAAAATAAGAAATAGCTTTTCCTAAGATATCTTACGAACTGTTGTATGAAGATAGGTTGCTCAGTTCAATTGTTCACTGGCTGTTCCACACAGCTGGACTCAGTCAAACTGATGAGTTCCACATGAATCTGACAACCCAAAAATGCCTTAATGACGGTTAACTAAGGTTGTAATACTCTATAACTTTGTGTCACTGGAAGTGGCTCTGGCTCATCTGAACCAAATGTTCATGAAAACTTATCGTGAGGAACCACAGCACTCTGGCGCCTGAGTGGTGGTGAGTTTATACCATGGAAACAACCACAGTGTTACAACACACCTGGAGCCCATCCCAGGGACAGAGAGACAGAGAATGAGAGACAGACAGAGAGACAGAGACGGATGGATGAGCCCGTGACAGCGTCCCAGCACTCACTGCAGCTCTTTTCACTCTGTAAATGAAGTCCAACAGCTGGATTAATTGCTTCATTCGGAGCAGCTCATGCTGCTTTTAGGGACCCTCTCTCTATCCCGCTGGCTGTCAAGCATTAGTGCAAACATCATGCTGCACAGATCACCTCCAGATGTTGTCACGTATAGTTTACATTCACTAAAGCAAAATACTCTTTAGCCAGGCACATAATGTAAGACATAAACTGCCTTTTACTATGTTTGTTTTAAACAGTTCTGCTGTTTTTTTAGTCTTTTCGCTCAACAGAAATCTGAAAAACTTGTTACTTGTGAAGATGTTGCAGTGGCCTTTAACCCACTTAAGGGTGTAGAAGACAAAAGTATGTAAATCTGATGCAAATCTGATGATCTCAAATATGCAGTTTGTGCGAGAGAACCCTGTGGCTGCCAAAGGGAAAATACTGCATAAAACTGTACAGTATTCAGCCGAGTTGGACAGCAGAAATCATCGGTGATGAATGTTCTGCATTAGGGTAATAAAGTGGACTGGAAGAATCCACATTGGATCAATAGGGCAGGGCAGCTTGCCAAACCATGTCATTAACCGCATATTAATTCTGGCAGCAGCCGCCGAGCCACATTCTGATCGGGGTGGTTTCTAGAGGAGTGTTTACCAAAACAAGCTCTGCTTTAGTGGTTTCACAGAGCTGCAGTGACGTAGGAGCCCTCGACATATTACTGACGTTATGTGCGCATGTAGAAATGTGAGTTCATGGCAGTCTTGTAAGTGCACTTTCTCACCAGAATGTGCTATGTGGTGGACTGAGTCCCAAAGAAAATTAAAGCCTCGTCCAGCAATGGATCAAAGCATAATTGGTAAGATAACTTTGCTCCAAACAATAATAGTGTGGAAAAATTGTTGACTTTAAAGTATGAAACACAATTTTAGTCCACCAATGGCAATTGCACCAAAAGTCTTATTTTAGTTGGAAAGTGAGGCTCAGATTTACCACAAACTTAAATGCGCCTCAGCTCCTTATGGCCTCTCTAACATATTGAATATCAACCATACAATCTCCACTGCTGATATCTCATTCTTCTCACTCCAAATGTAAGACATGTGTCAAAATGTTCCTCCCCTAATTGACCCCTAATCACATTTGCTGAACACACAGATGTCTGGGGGGTCGGTCGGACTTGTCTCTCTCCTGAGGGTGTCCCGTTTGCTCGGCCCTTTCCGTCTCACTAGTCCATCACACTGTCCATATATATTTTCTGTGAGCCTCTATTTTTGACCTCTTGACTCTCACAGAAATCCAGCAAAGATCGGAAAATAAAATGTTCTGTTGCTTTGTGTATAAAACTTTAATATAGATGAAGAAAACACACGAGGAAAGAACCTCACAGTTAAAAGAATACATTTGGGATTAGTACGGTAAAGATTGGAGGATGATGGTGCAAATGTGCAACTTCAATTGAAGATAATTTAGTGAGAAAAATGTTTGAGATTCAATCCCTCTGTCTAGAGCAATAGGCAAAAGATGATGGAGGTGAGAGTTCATGCTGATACTTATTATTGACTGATTAAGATGTATGATGACCCCCTGACCTCTCCAAAATCTAAACCACATGTGGCCAAAAGAGGACACTAATAGAACTCTGATGAGCGTTCATACAACCCTGTGTTTGTACGAAGGCTAATCAGATAAAGTTGTATGAAAACTCCTCTTTGTCTGTCATTTTTTCTGTTCCTTCTTGATGCCAAGATCTTGCAGTATTTATGTCACCGGACTCATAGAAGATTCAAGCTCAAGATCTTTCTTTTCTAGATGTGAAATATCGATCTATAAAGCGAGGAATCTCTGTCTTTCCGCGTGTCCTTTGCATATCTCGAGAAACGCTCATTCGATCTACTTCACACTTGGTGGGTGTATTGCTGGGGACCCAAGGGAGTGATTAATCGAATGTGGTGCAATTTGACGCTATAACAACAAACTCTACATTTCGGCCTGTAACTTTTGAACCGTAAGTTTCTTTTTTTTCCTGGATTCTGTGGGTCCAGATGAATCTGTGCATGTAAGCCACGTCCATTTGCGTCTAGATCATTTTCCTGCCATTTTGAATTGTGTCCAAATCTGTTTTTTCGCGACTCCTGCTATAAATTTTGAGCAATTGTCACCAAATTTGGTAAAAAACATCTCTGGACCGAGTCGGAAAAACTTACTGTATTGGATTTTTTATGTTCCATCCAGTTTTGCAATAGCTAGCCCTCAAAATTCCCTCAAATGCTGTGGACCGGGTTTATATTATTAAAAAAATTCCATATCTCCTGAACGCTTGGTGCTATTGCAACCATATTTGGTGGACATGTATAGATATGATGTTTGAGTGACCTTGACAAATTTGGTACCGTTTGGCCAATTGTTAGCACTGAAGCATCATCATCTAACTATGAAGCTAGGAATCTACTTCACACTTAGTTGGGTGTATTGCTGGGACCCAAGAACGTGTAGTGTCGAAGTTGGTGCAATTTGGACATGTGATACGTTCAATATTAATAAACTTTAATAAACAAGCGATAGCGCTCTGTGCAGCAGCGGGCCTTTACAAGCTGTGGCTCATTGTCTGCAGTTCACTTTTGCTGCTGGATGCTGGATATGCTAACATTACAACCAAACTCTTCTTCACTTCCCTGGAGTCAATAGAGTACTCCAGGAATGACATTTTTTTGTAGACCAACCAGGAAGTTAGCATTGTCCTGGTTCCCTCGACAAAAAAAAACAATGGGATTTTTCCATTGGGTTTTGGATTATTGCAGAAAATAAGCTCTGTGGCAAACAAATGTTTACTTACACGTTTTGTTCAGCAAGATAATCTCCACAAATGAACGGCACTTTTATGATTTTTGAAGAGTGAATACAATCGGCAGAAGTAAAAAGCTAACGTTATAAACAAACTACACCACGGTCCCATGAGCGCTAGTATACTCAACGAGGCTGTAAAGGCGGACGAGTCGGCGTGATGACGTTTAGTAGACTCATTTATCCACTTGTTAGCAACCACTTAATTTAAGACACATAGGCCTCAAAATTCAGGAGTTATTTATTGATGCATTTTATGTCGTAGAACAAAACGTTTAAATCTCTTAATTTTGTGTTAGCTACAGACGTTACTTAAGGCATCCGACTAAAAACCCATTCAAAAATTCATTGGCTTCCAGACGAGCGAACCATAAGTGCTAAAATGCTAACTCATTTCCGTGTTTTAGGACTCATTCCTGTAGCACTCTATGAGCGATGAGACAACCTTGCACTGAGCACTTCCGGGGGCCAAGCAATCGGCCAGCTCCAAGCGGCCACCCCCTTGAACGGGCATTGGACCAGTCACTATAAACAAACCATATTTAAAGATGCTGATAAAATGGCCACTGTAAAAATACATTACTCAGATTGATGGAACATGTTGTAAAAGTCAAAATGTCTCATCTTGGCGAGTCCACAATGTAAACTCAGTATAGTTACATATAATTATTTATAAAGTTGATTAATTCCAGTTGGGCTTAAAGTCTTTAAACACTAAAAGGCTGAACGTTAATTGGATTTTTATTAAGTTTCTGCTCAAAACAATGAATCTAAATGAATGAGTGGCTATGTAGATTTACACTGACTTTTTAAACTCCCCACAAAGTACAGCCGACTGTCGAGAACAAACAAGGGATAAGAGTTAAAGCCATATTATCCTATTCATTTTTTTCATAGTCCAACAGGCAAACTGAATCATTGGCTTCAACTTTCACCTCTGCTGCATCTCTGACATCAGCGCTCAGTTAACCATTGCAAAGAATTTGGCAGCTCATATCTGGCTCTAATTAGGGACTTTGTCAGCGCTGTTTGGAACAGTGAGACAGAAAAGAAAAGTTAGGAAAGAAGGTTTTAATAAAACTCTTGATATGTCTTTATGCATGCTCATATGAACGACTCATATCCATCAATTCTCTCCCAAAATGTTCATGTAAAGTTCTAAAATCCAAATATATTCATGTTCATGTAAAGTGACAGAGGTATTTTCCCACCACATGCAGGATTATGTGACGGAAACAGCCAGTGGTTTTCACATCGAACTAACGTTGTGGAAAGTGAGGGTGTTGTGGTCGGGTTGGTGCATGGGTGGATATATGGCCTTCAACTCTGGTGACCTGGGTTTAATTCCTCGCTCATACCGGAGGAGTTTTCTACTGTGAGAATGAGAGGTTCACTTTTTAGGAAACACATTTTCCACTTAACCATTATCGAAACCATATCCTAAATTTAGTTTCTCAATTTTAACCATAATCTCAACCAAACCTTTTCACATGCCAAACCATAATCCTTCTATGAAGCACAACACTATATCTAATTTTTGTCGGGATTTATGTCGACAACATGCAATCTGAATTTAAAGGTCACCTATTATGCAAAATGCACTTTTCCATGTCTTTTAAACATCAATATCTGTCCCCAGTGTGTCTACGGGTCATAAAAGACCATGCTCTCTCTTTTTCTCCTGTTCCATCGCAGAAAATTGTGTCTGAAAGAACGCTGATCAGAACTTCCTTTCCCCAGTGACGGCAGTGATTGCAGAGAGAGAGAGAGATGCCGTGAGCTCAGAGATGATGATGTTGTAGTAAACCTTTCCTCCTGTCATACTTACTGTCATACACCTTGATGTTATTACATGACAGTATATTCTAACACTGAATCTGTCCTGTTTTACAGGTCATCTGAGTGACCTGATGCTCGGCCCTGAACCCACCAGACTCTCCTCCCAGCCTGAGAAACCATCAGAGAAGCAGCACCAGGACAGTCTCTGTATCCATGGAGACGCACCAGGATGACCACTGTGACCTGAGAACTCAATTATCATCTGACACAACTTCACTCCACAAGAAACCCTTTACACTGAAGGAAGACATGATCTGGACAGTTTACATACAAGTCATGGCTTTGTAAATACCATCAGACTGTACAACTTCCTCTTGCTTATTCAGCTCACTGCTGGGAAGCAGGCCCTTTGACCAACATCAAGCTAGCTACATTAGCTTTGTTGAAAGTTTTATGCTTGCCATGGAAAAAGGAAGATTTAAGTGCAGTAGTGCATACTTCTACTGTTATTAGCGCAGTATTGAGTGAGCAGTTATATAATTATTTCATTATACTGAGGTCTGTCCAATTAGTGTTTATGTGGAGAGGTGCACTGCTTTCGGGCCTGCAGATATCTCAGCGGTCCTGACAGTTGTCAGCAAGGGTTGGGAGTATACATATGGCATTAGTACGAACTCGAGTTCGAAATGAAGTAAAACATTTGGGTTGTGCCACAACCCTGGTTTTACGAATGAGAACGAGAGTTCGTACAAAGAAGGCCTCGCTGACACCTGTTCAGGAGTTGGATTTTGGTTACTAGAGGAAGTTGTACAGTCTGTGATGGTATTTATATTGCTGAGCAGGCTCAGTGACGTAGGCCCGAGGGGCCCAATCACAGCCTGTCATGGCCAAGTACAGACTTGGTTGGGTGGAAAGGGCTATCGCTTTATTCAGCGGATGCTGCTGGAGACAGCAATAAGGCGTTAGTACGAACTCTCGTTCTCATTCGTAAAACCAGGGTTGTAGCACAACCCAAACGTTTTTCAGACAGAGGGTGAAAGAGGCTTTATGCAGGCAGACAGTATGAGAAGAATAAAGGGTTTTTGAACATTACAGCATGTAAACATGTTCTAGTAGAACATTGAAATACATCTATGAACCTGGAAATGAGCATAATATGAGACCTTTAAGAGTTCACTTCACTTTGCTGGATCATGAGCACATCATTAGAACAGTATATCCTCTAGTTAGGATCCAACGAACAGCCAACTTCACTGAATGTTTGCTAAAAAATTGATGTCCCCAATTACAAACTCCGGGTATGATGACCACATATAAAACAAAAGATGTTTTATTTTGTCATGTATTTAATATGTATTATGCAATATAGCTACATCGTTATTTATCATCTTGAATCCCAACAAACGTAAATAACACATTTCACTTAAAACCTTTCAACTCTCACAAAAATGGCATAATATTAGCATAGCTCTGTGGACGTTGGTTCGTTGGTTTCCATGCTGGTTTTTCGTCCCACTTTAGTCCAGACTGTGGCTGTAAGTTTTCATTGGGCCCAATATATATTAAAAAAAAGATTTAAAAAAAAAGAGTATTTATGTCTCAATATAGCAGCAAAAAAAGTACTCGTTTGTCTGCTGTATAAAGAATAACCCATTGTTATTGTGCGACATTAAATGGAACTGTAATTTATGATGAGTACTAAACAAAAACCTCACACACACAATGCCAGTATACGGTATATCTCTCTAATATGGATATATTACTTTGTTGTTGCTCTTTCCTCCACTTTTCTGGGACAATCTTTTGTTGCTATCTATCATGAAAACGCAGCGACACAAACAGAGAATGGAATTAAGTTGAAGATGATTAGATGGATTCAGGCCAGGGTAAAAAAAAAGCAGCTCATTACTTGAGTAAACACGTTTCAGGCGCTGATGAATTAGATCAAAATTAGATCAAACCATTTCATTAGTCTGCGACAGTTAAGCTATAGACTACACGCTCACATACATATACATGCATAAACATGCACAAATCAAGATATTATGAAAGTTGTTATGTCTACATTTACATATTCTATTAGGTAATACGGCAGTTAGCCGTAGATGTACTGCCAGATATAACAGTAATTATGATAGAATTAATAATAGCAGAACATTGTAGATTGAGCAATAGAGTCAGCAGCATTATCTCACATTATGTTGCTATTGAGAACACTTTTATAGGATCACTGAGTTTACCCACAAACACTCTGCCTAAGTGAAGTTATGATTACTATAATGATATAATGTGCTAACCACCTCCAATTTTTCCCCCCCTCGACACAGAAAGATTGATGGTGGCAAGTCGGACCGTTCCCCGAGGAATCCTTTGAAACCCTGCAACAATGTTGATATAACAAAGATTCATTATGACTTTTTATAAAATAAGCTGTCCAATAAGATTGTGAAAATGATTTATTCCCTTTTCGAGGGGGAACATTCCTAATAAGCTGCAATAATTTCAGAGCAATCTAAACCAGTTATATTACACTAATGTCTCGTACTTGCTAAATGAATTAGCATTTGCAAACAATGATTTTCTCTGGGGGCTTTAACCACAGGAATTTGTCAAACTCCTGCTATTAATCCTGGTTATATACCAAACTCCAGACAGCACAAACATAATTGGAAGCCAACATAAAGTCTCAGCTGGGTTTCGCAGTTGCATTGTTTTAATGTGCAGTGTCATTTCTGTTTACATTGCTCAATCTGTCAATGTGCTTTAAGATTTAAAGATTTAAGTCACCAGAGTTATCGGTTGTGAGTGAGTCTTCGTTTTATTGGATTTCCCAGGAGTCATGTCAGACCAACATTTCAACAAGAAACTTAATTCCAGAAAACATCACACTGAATAAAAGATTGCTTACAGTATAAAAATGCAGCGGTTCAATCCAAAAAGCTGATTAAAAGCTGAAAAGCCAATCATCAGAGGAATCAATCATCCTATGATCATATGCCACTGCTGCACTGATCCAAATGTTAATCTGACTCATCATCACGCGCTTTTAAAATCAGCCCTCAGATCTACTAATTATTCACAGTTACGTTTGCTGTGGTTCACTGGACCGCTGGAAAAAAAAAACGTCCGAGTCTCTCCTGCTGAGTGAAACATGGTTTCAATAACAACACTGTAACGATTTGACAATCATCATTGCCATTCGCCACATCTGAAATCAGCACATTCTTGGCTCCATGCGTCACCTTGAGGCAGCTCAGAGGAGCCATATACCTCTTGTGAAATGAGTGCATGCTCCTCTTATGATATCTCTCGCCAAGTTCAGAGGTTAAAAAGTCTCAAATGACAAATAATAGTTGCGCCGACCCGGGGCGAACACTTCGGATACTGTTTTGTTGCGAGTGAAAAGGAAGCTTGATTTGTCGTTTGGCCAATGAGATGAGCTCATCGGTACCACATGAGGCAACATCTGGGGTGTAATGAGCAACTGCAAAAGCTCTTGATTGAGAAAGTCCTTTCACCTTTAAAAACATACATGCGACTTTAAAAACATACATACGACTTAAAGCCGCTGGAAACTTGGTGTCAAACCCAAAATATTTCTCTCCAACATTAAGGAGCCCGGGACCCCCATTGCTGAGAAGCTGATTGAGAGGATTCAGGTTTTCAGGGCCTTTAAAAAGGACCCATTGTGCTCATTTTCAGGTTCATATTTGTATTTTGGGTTTCTACTAGAACATGTTTACATGCTTTAAAGGTCCCATATTGTGCTCATTTTCAGGTTCATACTTGTATTTTTTACTTCTACTAGAACATATGTTTACATGCTGTAATGTTAAAAAAAAACATAATTTTTCCTCATACGGTCTACCTGAATATACCTGTATTTACCCTCTGTCTGAAACGCTCCGTTTTAGTGCATTTCAACACAATTGCATTGCTAGCTAACAGTTTGGATCCATGTTTACTTCCTGTCAGCTGATGTCATTCACATACACTGCAACAGGAAATAAACTGGGACACATTTAGAATGTTTATGTTTAAAACCATGTGATGATCTATATATTGTATATTTGTGATATCACAAATGGATAGAAATCCTAACATTTTGCTTCAAATGCACAATTTCTGAATACTGGCTGTGTGTATTTCTCCATATATTGAGCGTTTTGATAGTTTAACAGTATTTATATAGCACTTAAACCTGTTTTAAAATATAAAAGACCTGAAAATTGCACTTTTTACAATATGGGACCTTTAATGTTCAAATAAACGCTTTATTTTTCGCACCTTTCACCCTCTGTCTGAAACGCTCTGTTTGAACTCCTGCCCCCCCCCCCCCCCCCCCTATTGAGACAAAAACTACATTTCTATTTAGCTGAAAGGGTCTGAAAGTAAACTAGGCACATTGGCAACACTTAAACTCTTGGTGTTGACATTGTTGCGCACTCAATAAGAAACATTTATTGTCCTGAATCACACTGCCTCTGTGGCTCGGACAAAAAACAAAAAACACCGTTGCTAATGCAATTTGCGTAAAATTGGTAAGAGCATTACTTTATTCATAAATTCCAATCCTATAAATGTCCAAAATCCCAAATTGTGAAAACATGTGAAATGACTTGAAATCACAGCAAACCATCAGTAAGACGCAAACATGAACACTGGAAGTAAAATCCACAAATGCCTCTCTCTTGTCTCTACAGACTCAGTCAACACACTTGACGCAAAACACTCAATAACATGTTGACAAGAAAAATATGTTACTTTACCAAACCACTAGAAGAATGTCTGTGTGTGTGTACAAATGTCTTTGCTGCCTGAAAGAAAAAGGAGATGGACAGAGTGAGATAGAGAGGAAGCAATAGATTTTTTTTACAAGGTGCCATGAAGCAATGAAAACAAACACAACATATGCTTTTCATTACATCCTGGTGCTAAAAGAAATATATATACTGTATAGTCCTCTTTATTCCCCTGCCAGGTAATAAAACCCTAATTGATTATTGTGATAAAATTAAATAAGCTGGATTTTATGACTTTAGACTTCCTGCGGAGTTTGGTAAGCAAACTAAGGTTGACTATCAGGCCAATAATACACTGTAGTATCAGAATGAGCTCACATCAAACATAACACAATGGTTGACTTTTGTGTTGCCATTCTTTTATGACCATGGGTATTTCATTAAGCATAGCAGTGACATAATTAGGATTGAGAGGAACATTAGATAAAAAGTGTTTCTGTCTTGAATGTCAACAACAATTTCCTGCCTGCAGAGTGATACCTCCAGGATGTGTTTGCATAGCTTTGCACAAGGAAACAGTGGGTGAGCCCATCAATAGTGAAAAGCATCGACTCCAGCTTTCTTATTGACATATTATTTCATATATCCTCTTGTTATATCTCATTTATTTATGTGGCTTTTGAGGCAGTTCCAAGGTTATTAGATAATCGTTTGTGAATCCGCCTAGCACCTCTGCACAGTATCTCCAGCTACAACAGGTGTTTCAGTTCCATTTTGTAAGCATGGTAAACTTAAGGCCCTTACCCACCAAGCTGACGGTCGGCCGTCGGACAGTCTCGGGTCGTCGATGAGCGTCCGTGGGCCTAGTTTTTTCAGTGTGTCCCTCTCCGTCGTCTCTAGTCTGCCTGTGACGGAATTTTTTCCGCCGATTCTGAAATGGTGCTCCCATGACCTTGATTTCACCCCAAATAAAATGGATGCAATCTATAAGGGTTGGGCTAATCGAGGCCTTTCCTCATACTGTACTTTTTTCAACCAGGGGACATTGACTGATTTCCAGACATTGAAAAGACTATATGGGATAAATAATAGCGACTTTTTTAGATTTCTTCAGGTACGCCATCACATAAACAGTTCTATGTTAGAGAGTCACAAGGCATTCGAAAACAACCTATTGAAAGTTTTTATAAGTGCCTATAAAACAGCTTCGGGTCTTAAAGTAATTTCAAGAATATATAGAGGACTTCAGGATGCTGTAGTAGCAAGCACTACCTACATGAAACAAAAATGGGAACACGAAACTAATAGCTGCATTCCAGAAGAAGTTTGGTTAAAATATTGTGAATTTCAATGGAAGATATCGAGCTCAACCTTATGGAGAGCGTTTGGCTGGAAGACTGTTAGTAGATTTTTTATTACACCTGTTCAGAAGTCTCATCATTCAGGCTCTTCCAGCTGCTGGAGGAACTGTGGCTCCCAGGTAGCTAACCACTATCACCTGTTTTGGGCCTGTCCAAAAGTAAATTCTTTTTGGCGTAAGATTTACACAGAATTAGTTACTATATTTGGTACAAACATAGTTTTTAAGTGGGACGAACTACTGTTTGGTGTTTTACTTTCAACATCCACAAATTTTAAAACAAAATACTTATTTGGAATATTGAGTGTAGGGGCTAGAAAAGCAATCACTAAGAAATGGCTTAAACCAGATACCCCATCATTAGACAACTGGTACGATGTTATTTATGACATATTTGTAATGGAAAGAATTACTTTCTCAGTGAAGCTTCGGGAAAATGAATTTGAGGACATTTGGAAGGAGTGGAGGAGGTATATTTCCCCAAAACGCCGATCCTTTGTTTAATTTTTTTTTTTTTTTCTAAATGTAATTTTTTTTATTGTTGTTCATTTAATCTTGTTTTACATGAAAAGCACCCCATGTTCAATTTGTGTGTTCAATAAAAAAAAAATAAAAAAAAATAATAATCGGTTAACGAGGGTCGGTTTATCGGTTAAATTTTTTTTGAAAAAATTAGCATCCCTAATCAGACCACAAATGAGACAATAATTACCTAGTTAGCGCCCTCCGCCTCACTTCACACCGCTAGGAGACTAGTTTTGCTGGTAGGAGAGCAGTCGGCAGCTCCATCAAAGAACGTACTATATTACTAAGAAGTGGAAGTCAATTGTTTGTTCCATTGCAACATCAGCTCCCAGCAACAGAGATACGCCGCCGCCATTTTGGACTGAAAGCGACTAAAGTAAAACAATTTTTTTTCTATTCTATTATCTATTTAATGTCTCTACCAAAATGTCCTGTGTTGAACAATAACATATCATAAATATGCATACTATTATAACTATTTACTTACTTATTCATTTATTTATTTATTAAACTTTTAGCCCCGCTGCTTCCCAGAGGAGCATAAAGTGAGTAATGGACATAAATGGAAGTTAGAATAATTCAGCACATAGGTTTTGAGAGCAATCTCAAAATGTTTCATGTTAAAGATCCAAAATGGATGTCCAACAGACCACAAACCATGGATGTAGAAGAGGTTGTGTCCTGTGCTTTTACCCTGCGTGTTAGTAAATAGCCTACAACTACATTAAATTCTGTTTATGTCATGCTACTAGCACTGCTAGCTACTGGCCGATAGCCGGTTGTTTGGGAACAGAGACGTTAATACATCCACCACGGCACAGGCTTACAGCCATGGGTGTATTGGAAGATAATAAAAGTGACATCATCCTGACTAGGGATGCACCGATACCAGTATCAGTTACTTGTCCGATACTGTGCTCATGTACTCGTATTCGCAAAATGGCTCCGATACAACGGCACCGATACCACTTTACAGTATCGGACCTTCAGGTGTGAACGCGCCCTTAGCGATGTCATGAAACGGTTAGGAAATTACTTGAGGCAAATGAGAGCTGACTTGCACAGGCACTGGTTATATGCAATACATATTTCACATATATATGTTTTCAAGTTTTCAAACCTCTGAGACAAACACATGTTCATCTGAACTGTAGTCTATTCCCTTATGTCATAAGACATCACCTTCAGACAAGCCATCAGTCTGAATAAATATTCTTTTCTGGAGGAAATAACAGTTTCATAACGCAGCAAATTTGATCTGGATTCATTTAGGATATATCTCCTCGAGAAAGTTTGTCCACAAATTAAACCACCCTTGTAAACCTCTCAGTGGAACAAAACTGTCATTGTAAACTAAATGTCACCCAATCACCCAATTAAAGCACATGGTTTTATTAAACTGATAAGCCTGAGAGACTTCCTACAGTTCAACAGTGATTAGATTCGGGCCAGAAAAGGGTGCAAACTAAGTCAAGGATATCCTCACCGCACCCTGCCTCAGTAGGCGTGCTGCCTGCTGCCTCGTGCGCAATACTATGCTCGCTATTTTCCATCGTTCGCTCTCATTCCAGCTATAATTTCAGAAAAGAAAACACATTTATTTAAAACATGCGGCCCCTCTCACACCTTTTTCTCCCTCTTTCTTTCTCCTTGCCTCCACCCTCTATTTCCTACACCCTTGCTTTCTCCGTTCGTCCTCTCCAGCATGTGTCCTGTCCTGTTGTCTTTCTTTGGTGTCCATATGCTGTTAGAATTAAAAGGGGGGGAATGGAGGGAGAGAGGAGGTGGGCAGCTCAACCCTCCTCCTGAGGGAGCATCTGCTTCTCTCTTTACTCTTGTTCACAATCATCTCTCTCTCTTTCTCTGCGGACTAACAAACAGCTCTGACCTCAGACGGTTGGATGCATTACAGAGGAGCAACATGATATAAAACAAAAAATATGGAGCCAAATGACAGATCAGGTTAGGGATGTGGCCCAACTCCAGTACATCACAAACATTTGCAGATAATTGAAATAAACTTTTCCGCTCATGTGTTGTAATCTAACAAAAACACCTTTTTAACCCCGATACTCTCTGATGTTGTGTCAAAGTTAACGTGATAATTACACATTTACGCAAATTCGTTTTAACACCACTAATTTCTTTAACGCATTTACGCAACTTGTGGTTTCCAGGTTGCAGTGGGCTCAGTTATAAAGCTAGAGTGAAGATAGTGGTATCATATGAAACTAGAATACCTAATGAATCCATTGGTACCAACCATGTCATACTATGCTTGTCGCAAAGTAGGCTAAATTTCAGCGAGGAAAAACTGGCATGGCATCAAGGGTTCCCTTGACCTCTGACCTCAAGATATGTGAATGAATGAGTCAGGAACGAGTCTCCCCTTTACAAACATGCCCACTTTATGATAATCACATGCAGTTTGGGGCAAGTCATAGTCAAGTCAGCACACTGACACCCTGACAGCTGTTGTTGCCTGTTGGGCTGCAGTTTGCCATGTTATGATTTGAGCATATTTTTTATGCTAAATGCAGTACCTGTGAGGGTTTCTGGACAATATCTGTCATTGTTTTACATTGTTAATTGATTTCCAGTAATAAATATATTAGAGATGCACCAATACTGGTCCGATATTGTGCTCATGTGCTCATGGGCTCATGTACTCATACTCGTACTCGCAAAACGGCTCCGATACAACAGCACCGATACCACTTCACAGCAGCGCGACGTTAAGCTCCCGTCACCATCTTTCGGGTCCTCACGCTCCACCTCCCCGACGGTGCGGGCGAGACGGGCCGGTGGTGCGCCCGACGGCCATCACTTTCATTGTGCCACAGGGTTTTGCTTGCACCCTCTGACTCGCGCGTGCATTAGACTCCTTGGTCCGTGTTTCAAGGCAGGTCAGGTGGGTTGCCAACATCGCCACAGACCTCTGGCACCTTTTACGTGGGCCGCGGCATGACGCGGTTGGGGCGCACTGAGGACAGTCCGCCCCGGTCGACAGTCGCACTGGGAGCAGGGAGCCCCGTCACGGCGTGGCGAGGTCCGGGCGGGGAGCGCTGTAAAGCTGCGGCCGCGAGCCACCTTCGCCCCGAGCCTTTCCAAGCCGACCTATAGCCGGTCGCGGCGCACCGCCTTGTATGCGGGACTCACTAGCCTGCCGTGTGTCGCTCACACCCTCCAGCTGGCTGTTAACGAGGGTCTTTTGGCACAGAGAAGTACTCGTATCGGTACTCGGTATCGGCGAGTACCAAAATTTAAGTACTTGTACTCGGTCTGAAAAAAGTGGTATCGTGCATCCCTAAAATATATACATCATATTTGTCCACTCCCATGTTGACAAGACTATAAAATACTTGACCAATCTCCTTCTAAGGTACATTTTGAACAGATACAAAATATGCGATTAATTTACGATTAATCGTGATTAACTATGGACAATCGTGCGATTAATCACAATTAAATCTTTTAATCGATTGACAGCCCTAGTTTATTAACATTAGGGTAAAATTGGATGCTCTTCATAACACCTTGCAAAATGTTTCAACTGCTATGTTATTTATATGATTAGGGTTACAACCAGGATTGGAAATTAGCACCAACAACCAGCCAAATGCTGGTAAAATATGCAAGTGGCTGCTAGATTTGATTCATTCACCAGCCAAAAAAAACAATGGTAATCAATTGAGTGGCTGGTCGATTTTGGAATCGACCAGCCACAGTGGCAGGTGCACAAAAAAGTAAATGTCCAACCCTGGTTACAAACATGCTGTCAGTAATGAAGGTTTCAAGTGCAATTTAATCAAGGAACAACTTATGACAAATTATTATATGTCCAACAATGATAGTAAATGTTTTGCTAAATGTTTTTTTCCTATATACAGTAATAACAAGCCATTCAGTTGGTGTGTTTTAATGTTTTTTTTAAATGTGCTAAATGCGAGATTGGGATCATTTCTATTGCTTCTGCACGGCTCTTAACATGGCGACAGCTGAGCCAGTGGCTCCCAGCTAACAGTGCTAACAGCGCTAACAGCAAAAACAAGGGCAACAGTGCTGACAGAGATAACAGCGTTAACCTGAGAGGGAACCGGAGGGTAGGTGCTACGCTTACGGCGACGCGGTCGGTCGGGACGCCGTTATCGGCTGTAACTGCCGTATGAGAGCAGTGCAGAGCGCTGACCATGAGCTAGCGAGTGGGGCACGCTCACATGCACTAAGAAGTACTGTAAGTAAGCACTAAGGAGTTTGGCTGCCGCTGTGAGGTTGCAAGAAGCCGGCAAAGAGAACTATGCCTGGCCAAGAAATAGTGTGGTGTTTTTGTTAAAGATTAGGCTATAATATTTAATACAAGTGCATACATATTTATATTACTTAACAATGTTTTTATGACACATAAGCTTGATTTACTACAAGGCTTTATTGTCAGTACTTCTCAGCATTGTATTTGGGCCAATCTCACACTGTAAAAAAGCTAATTATGAATTTGACTCTATAGCTGCTTACAGCTTGTAAAAGTATTGTTTCAGCTATTTATGTCCAGATCATTTCAGATTTGAATGCTGTCTCACTGTGTAAACACACATCTCTGCTGATCGACTCAATGGTTTCCAGAAATCCGTCAATAAACACGGAGAGCAGCTGAAGTGTTATGCACTCAATATGTCCATAAATTAGCCGTGAACCCACTAACACACCCCGAAAAGTCATTTTCCATTCGCTATTCCAGAATATGACTGATATAAAATTTCATATCTCCAAACGATGCTTTGAAACATCCCATGAAATACATCAGCTTTGTGTTGCTCGTGAGAGGCTGAGCAGCTGTTTTAAAAGCGGGCCGGGTAACAACACTCGCCTCTAAAACACAGCCGACGTGTAATGTACGTCTCAGCGGGCGCAATAAATACCGTAATAAAATTATGATAGTGTCAGTGTTTCCAACCTCCACGAAGGGGAGAGAAGTGAAGCGAGGTCCAAGCACTTATGTCAGAGACAAGGTCTTTTGTTATGTGACATATAAATTCCTATTTATATGTGATATTTAACCACGAGTATTTAATCAAATTCAGCTCCATTAATTTCTGTGGCGAGTGATGTTGCCATGCTTTTCGTCACTGGTGCATAAAAACCTCCTTCTTCTGCCATAAAACTATGAAACTATGGTTACTATTTATTGTCACTTCAGATTTTTACCTGTAAATAATCAGAGTGAGTGATGATTTCATGACAAAGCGAAGCCGGTTATTTTAATTCTTATAATAATACGGAAGTATTAGGGTTAGTCTGTTTAAAGGGAGGGTCCATCTGCGTTCTTCTTTTCCATTTTTTTCAAATGGAAACACCCACTCAGCCGTTGCAAAAAAGTGGTGACGTAGGTTACCAAAGTAATCAATAACATTATGAATATATAGTGAACGCTAGCACTAGCTGAGTCAAAGTTAGCTGTGCTAAGTTTAACTGAATAACTAAATGAGCTAAGTAAAGAACGGGTCAAATAATTAAAGGGTTAGTTTGTTTTACTGTGTTTGTCAATGTAGTCTGGTGGCTTTGAAAAGAACGATATAACGGCTCCATTTCCCCGTCGGAGAGGGCTGTCTGACGACGAGGGAAAGCAGCTGTGGACGGGAGAAGCAGAAAAACGAATTTTAACCATGTAAAAAAAATCAGTATCAGTGTACGCTATATTTAGAATATTTTCACCGCTTTACCTTGCCGTCAGACAGCGCATTCTGACGGGGAACAGCAAACCGTTATATCACTGTCTTCAAAGCCACCAGACTCCATTCACAAAAACAGTAATTTGACCTCAGAGAACATGGGTCATCGATCTGTTAGTTTGTTGGTGTCATTGTGTGACTTTTCGGATCCAAACTAATGTGGCGTCGTCTAAGTTACTGTATGTAAAGATAATACATTGACTATAAGGATGCATATATACTGTACATGTAACAGCGTTATCATGCAGAAACGTGGGGAAACATTTTTTGAAGGGGAAAATAGCATTTTGACGCTAAAACATATACATACCTCGACAACAATTTGAATGTTCGGATTTGAATACATAAGGAACACCACCACTATAAAAAAATATTTAAAAACATAATAAATAAATAATGGACCCGCCCTTTAAGTTACTTAAATTGTATTGCAGTACAATGAAATTGAACCCCATGCTTTCATATGATGATGTAATTACCTCTTAAATACCTTTTTACTCCCTCTCACACACTCATATCTGTCATTAAAGTTGCCTAAGCTATAGCTCAGCTCTTGCGTTTCTTGTGTATGAAATTAAGTCTCCAACCCCCCCTTCCATGTCTGCTCTGCCCCGCTCACACAAACACGGACTAAACCTGCAGGGCACCATCCCCGCTCTGCTGACTCAGGCCAGATCAAGGCGTGGGGAGTCTTCTTTTTGGCATCGGGGCAGGAACGAGGATCTGGTATTACTTGGCATCGCGCCATGTGACGACAGTCGGTGTCACACTTGTTTCGGGACGCCGACTGTGTGAATGCATATTAACTCCTTATATCAATAGCATTATGCAAAGGGATTTCCTCACTGCGTAGCGAAAGGGTGTGTGAGGGCAGCACGCTTCTGTGTTGTTGATGATTCATGTGAGCTTTTAAAAAGGTATTTCAGGTTTGCACACAACATGTCCACACTTGACCTCCACGTGCAACCTCAAGGTTGAAGGGTTTGGTCCATTTTCGTGGAGCCGTAAAGCTCCTTCTGCTGCATTGAGCTGATACAATTGCATCATCGAGGAACAGATGTTTGTGACATTTTGCATCCAAACTCTCTCTCGCTCTCTTGCCTCACTCTACTTCTCCATGTGTACTTTACCCTCGTATAAACTCTGCCTTTTTCGATGTCAGCGCACCTTCTGGGACATTTACAAGGCATTCCCATTAGGTTCACTGAACCCATAGGGATGATGCATTTACTTAAGCAAGATTAGATGACACATAAACAAAGCAGCATATCACAGCAACCAGGGTTTCGGTCTGCCATAAAGTGAGGGGGAAAAAAATGAAGGAGGGGAAAACAAGGATAAGAAATAATGACAAAATCATGCTGTTCGTTTGGCAGCAAACAGCGAGCAATACTTCAGAGGGAATCCAGGGAAACTGAGTAAGCATATTTGCTTTTCTCTCTGGAGTGTCTTCAGCGTGTATTGCGGTGGAGCTGAAGATGAGGCTGCTTTGTATTATCAAGGTTTTGAGTTCAAACTTGACACGTCATCTGTCGGTTTTAGGCTTGTCACGTTCCACTCAGCTTCTCCTTCTTATACTAATGTATGGTTCATTAGCAGTGGGAGAAATGAAATATGACATATCTCACAGCAAATGTATGACCCTGTGTTTTTGTAGTGAGGATTCTACCAGATTTGGAGTAATTACAGACCAGAGGGGGTACAAGCTGAACCAAACAGCGTCACACACACACACATCAGAGAAATGAATGTTTCTGCCTCTTCAAAGCCTCATGAATGTATGTATCCTCAAACCACAAGCTGCTAATATACTGTAAAGACAGCTTAAATGAAATATGAGCCAAATAATGACTGACTTCTACAGCATACAGGCTTCCACATGTTCATGTTTCATCTGCGTTATGCTTCGTCTGCCGTACTACAGCCGTACCTGAATACTTCTGTAATAGCTAAGGAACAGTAAATACAAGACAGGCACATATAAACCCTTCCTCTTTTTGTTTCCCCCCGGAGGAACAGTTTGACATGTTTTGAATATACTTATTTACTTTTTTTTGCCGAGAGAAGAGCAATACCACACTCTGTTAAATATCAAGCTACAGCCAGGAGACGGTTAGCTTAGCTTAACATAACCCCTCCAAATTAAAGGGACTGTTTGTAAGAATCAGAAATTGCTTGTTAACAGCGACCCCTGTAGCCGTTAAGTCAACAAAAGTCAGCGTCCTGTTGCCTGCGTGCGCTTGTGCTCGCTCTACATAGACATGAACAAGCATCGGTCAAAACAGTGAGGCAACACACGTCAGCTAAAACCAAAATATCACTATATTTCAGCTGCTTGGCAGTAATGTTAGCTGACCAGACGAAGGTCTCTCCATGAATCAATGCTGATCCTAGTGTTGGCTTTTCCTGCCTCAGCCTCGGAGACGATAACGTTTCTCTCTGCGGAGCCCCGTCACTTCACAAGACACGGGAAACCTCTGTCAGTCTGGAGGAGCTGCAGCAGTTATTTCTGCACAAATGTCCACTAGATATTTTCAGAGCTAAACTAACTCTTCTGTAGTGTGTAGTATGTGCGCGCATGCACGTGAGAGTGGAGCGAAAGAGCGAGAACGAGCGCGGTGTGTGAGTGAAGGCAAGCAGGCAGAGGAGCAGAGTACAGCAGAGACTCCGGTCCTGGAGATCAAAGCTACGGTCTCCCCCGCGTCCTCCGACCGCGGCCAACACTGTTTAACAGACGGGCTTCACTAGATACAACTTTGCGGTTTTGGTGCTTCCGTGTAGTTTGTGTTGGAGTCTCTTCTGAACAGCGTAGCCATGAGACACCAACCTGCAATGATTTATACGTGTGAGAAGTTACAAACATTCCCTTTAAATACAACTTGTTCTTTTTACACTTGTTTTTTTGTACGGATTCGGCATATTAGATGACATGTAAATTAGTGAGCACATTGTTACCGTTGGACAGAGCAAAGCTAGCTGTTTCAAGTCTTTATGAAGTGGTGTAAGAAATACTGATCTTTTATTTAAGTAAAAGTAGCAAAACTACAGTGTAAAAATACTCAATTCAAAATGTAACTTATGTAAAAGTACAAAAGTATTAGCATCAAAATATACTTAAAGTACCTAGAGTAAAAGTGGTTATTATGCAGAATTTCAGAATAATATATTCCTGGATTATAATTAGCGATGTATTAAATGTGTACATCACTTTCATGTTACAGCTGGTAAAGGTGGGGCTGATTTTAACTAGTTTATATACTTTTTTCAGACTGAGTACAAGTACAAGTACTTACATTTGTTTACTCGCTGATACCGAGTACCGATACAAGTACTTCTCTGTGCCAAAAAACCCTCGTTAACAGCCAGCTGGAGGGTGTGAGCGACACACGGCAGGCTGGGGAGTCCCGCATACGAGGCGGTGCGCCGCGAACGGCTCTAGGTCGGCTTGGAAAGGCTCGGGGCGAAGGTGGCTCAGCCGCAGCTTTACAGCGCTCCCCAACCGGACCTCGCCACACCGTGGACAAAGGGCTTGCTGTGTCCTTTCTCCCCACTGGGGACGGACCCCTGCTCCCGGTGCGACTGTCGACCGGAGCGGACTGTCCTCAGTGCGCCCCAACCGCGTCGTGCCCTCAGATCAGGGCTTGGCCCACGTAAAAGGCGCCAGTGGTCTGCGGCGATGTCGGCAACCCACCCAACCCACCTTGAAACACGGACCAAGGAGTTTAACGCACGCGCGAGTCAGAGGATGCAAACAAAACCCCATGGGGCAATGAAAGTGAGGGCCGGTGCACGCCGGCTGAGGTGGGATCCCGGTCCAGCGGGGTCGGGCGCACCACCGTAAAGTGGTATCTGTGCCGTTGTATCGGAGCCGTTTTGTGAGTATAATACAATTACATGAGCACAGTATTGGACTCGATACCCAATACTGGTATCGGTATCGGTGCATCCCTAATACAATCAATGGCTCCTACATTCAACGCCTTGTAATGACTGGCCCACCGGCAGGGCGCTGTTTGCTAAGGAGCTAACAACAACAACAACAATGGCAGATCCAGCTTGTGGAAGTCTCCTGTTACCTTTCAGGAAGTTAACCTGACACAGTCAGAGGTGTAGCACTTTTGCATGCCCCCTACCCATATTCTGCAACCTTTACCACCCCCCCAACACCCTCCCCCTAATCTTTTTTTCTCTCTGTCTCACACACATACAATATCCATGCACACACAGGTCAAGTAGACGGTTGGAAATCGAAGCTATTGATGGTTACCTTGGGAAATGCCAGAGTTTGGACAGAATAGACTGAGCCATTTCTTCCCACACCTGCTGCTTTGTGTCACTTTATCCCAGAACATCCTCTCTGTGGACACCTTATCCTGGCCTTCCAAGAGACAAGTATAGGATGACTGGCAGGGCGATTGCCAAGTGCTCCACAAATCGCAGGGAAAAAAATGATACTATAAAGATGTATTTTTTTTATGCTAGAATATTTAATATAGTCTCTATTTGCTTGCAAAATAAATTTCATGGCTCACAATAGAGGTGATGTTGTTACAGGTTGCCAGGAATTGTCCATTTTATGCAGGAAATATGTCATGCAGATTTTATTGTAGAACTATTTATGTTAAAAGAAACTCTTTCACTCAGCTTCCCCCCACTAGGATACACAGGTAACCAGAGCAGCTCCGGCGACATTGGACACTACCGAGGAGAATCGACTCTTTTCTCCGAGCCACGGGAAACACAGGACGCAATCTAGGCCTCTCATAGTCAGCACGCTATCCAGCGACACAGGCCCAAAGCTTGAGTTACCACCTTACGCTCCGCTCTTTGTTCCTCTCTCCATTCAGCAGAGAGAAAGATAACTAAGGCTGTTTTAGGCCCTGAGGTGGGATTAACGGCTTTTTAGGCACCAAAGGGGCTCCTTAACACCATCTATGAATTAAACAGGAAGGACTTTTAAAACCTTTGTCGACTTAAACATTTTGAAAACACTTTATAAAGTTAGTTGGCAAACTGTACTCGCACGAGGGAAACGCCAGAGGTCTATTTAAACCAGTTTGCATGAATGTACATGTGGAGTGGGGGAGGTTGTACATGGATGTTTTCTCAGGCCTGGGAAAACAAACTGAATCTGAATGATACACTTTCTCAGAACATAAATTTCTCCCATAATTAAACACTTTGCAGAAGAAGGGACTGATGGCAGGAGTGGGTTTCATCTGTCCCAACCGGAACTGTAATGTTTGGCCAAATAAATAGAGGGTATCAGTTTTCCCGCAAGCCCAGTAATTAAACGAGGAGGCTTTTTTTAGTGCCGCGCTGCTTTGGATCTACCAGCATCGGTTAGATAAGGCTACATGTTCATTTGTCTTGCGTGAAGAAGAAACTCAGAAACAGGCGGGAAATTAGAGAAAACAAATACGTCTGAAATGCACGGTCTTTGAATGTTAATCAGAATTGTTTCCAGTAAAAATATTTGCCTAATCAATGGTTTCCCTTCAAGAAAAAGACAAACAATCATCACACCATGGATCATTAGGCAAAGCGGGCACACGCCTCGTGCTGTGTCCAGCAATCCAGCTAAATTTAGTTATTGCAAACGGTTTTGATTAACGCTACGGTGGCACACGGCTGTTTACTACAGTGGAAAGAAGCTCTCATTAACACAACGTAATAACTGTAGGCACCACAATGCAGTCTGGGAGACGGTGGCTTCGGGCCGAGTTTATACAAAACAGTGATTGGCTTTTGATTAAAATATTGGCAAAATAAAAAGGCGTCAGTGTGTCACTAAAAGTCAATTTGCCATCCAGTAATTATACAGCACTTCACTGTTAACACCAGTAAAAATAGCAGGGCTGGGAAGAGACTTAACACAGTGTGATTTTTATGCGGAGGAAATAATATGGCGGAGAGAAGGAGGGTAGAGCAGCGGTGGAATGAAGGTCAGGTAGCACCTGTTTAACATCAGCAACTAACAGCAGGAATATGAATCAAACCATCTGGGTACTCTGCCCATCAGATTACTGCTTGGCATGCAGCTGTGCAGCTCTGTGTGTGTGTGTGTGTGTTTAAGAAAGAGACACAGAAAGACAGATACATGAGAGCAAATGAAGAGAGAGACAAAATGAAAAGCGGAGATCATTTCCAAGACTACTCTGCAAGTGGAGGTGCTCGACGAGATCAGCAATATTTTTTTATTTGTTTCATCAAGGCTATGTGGGTTCAACCTCTCACTCCCTATAAATATTAAATAGAAAAATATTTAGTCCATATTTAGAAATTTCAAGTTCAGCATCTTGTGGAGTGGCACAGTAACAGAGTTAGAGGGCTCTGTCTGTGTTCATACGTGGATTTTGTTGCTGCGTCCATTTCTTATTTGTTTCATGTTTTATTCAAGTGCATGTTAGAGCATTCAATTGTCTTTCATTCAGCTAATTTGCTACGATATACACTGTTTCTAAACAGCAGGCCCATAGTTATGGACGTGGTGGTACGATAGGGTTCTCCAGGAAATTGTGGTGAAGGCGTGGCTGGAAGAATTAAAGAGTCTGATGAGGACTGGGTAAACTAGGTACTTTTCAAACTTTGTCCATTCTCCCTGAGCAGGTTCTCCTGGTTCCCCGAGTCGGATCCAGAGCTCTACCTCTGATGCAAGCAGCTCGCTACAGGCAGAGACAAGCTACTGATCTATGTAGGAAATCTGCAAATCTCTATCTATGCAAATTATATATCTCGTGTTCATTTGTTATAGCTGTAGTAGTAGTAGTAGTAGTAGTATATTATTGAAACCTACCTGACTGAAGTAAATACAGTAACTGTATCATAATGCAAAAAATAAAATAATTTTATGAATGAGAAAGTAATGAAAAGAATGAAATACCTGTGTTCGACACGTCAGCAATCAACCGATGTAAAATCTCACTCTACTTAGTGAAAACTGGAAAAAACTCTGTAGAGTCCCTATAGAGATCCCTATTGGATGCTTCTAGCCCCCCTAGGTCATATATTAATACTATGGGTCAGAAGCAGTCATGGAATGTCTCCTTTTTAGGGGTCAGCAGTGGCCTAATATCTAACTATAAAGCCAGGAATCTCTGTCAGTCTGTGTCATTCGCATATCTCGAGAACCGCTCATCCAATCCACTTCACACTTGGCGGGTGTATTGCTGGTCACCCAAGGGAGTGCTTTTTCAAAATGTGCAATTTGGACACGCGTGTTCAATATTAATAAACTTTGAATAATCAAGCACACAGCGCTCTGTGCAATAGCGGGGATGGAGCTTCAGAGTCCATTTTGTCGTCTACAGCGGGCAGACCGCAACTCAGTTCGCTGCTGCTGATCCTGGATATAGCCTGATAAAGCTATATGGATGCTGGATAACGTTACAACCAAACTCTTCTTCACGTCCCTGGAGTCAACGAGCAATGAGCGGTTCTCGACACTGCTGCAAGCAGCACTTCCGTGGGGACCAAGCAATCAGCCCGCTTCAAATGGCCACGCGCTCCGAACGGGCACAAGCCCCCCGACAACGCTGCAAGCAGCAATACCAGGATACCAGGAGGCTACTGGGGGCCGAGCAACCGGACCATTTGACACCATGGATGTGTTAAGAGAACTAGATACAGCGAAAATTGCTCAGTGGCGCATGATGCCAAAATGGCTCAACTTCCATCTGGAAAAGTACCTGGATCTTCCGGCGATCTTTCGCACCCATTGGGCCCATGGAGCAGGCGCAGTAGCGTCCGCTCGGTCACATAGCTCGGTCACGGGGTCACAACCACCACGGAAATAACTCTGGATTCGGCTAATAGTGCAATTTACAACTTTTAGGACCTAATGATTTAAATAAGGGCTATTCAATTGTTCGTACTGGGAAGTTGATTTAACTAAAAACAAAATTATCCGCTGAGTGACAGACGTCTCTTTCCAAATGTAAGTCTATGGGAAAAAGTCTTTACAGGCCTAATGGCATCACGTGAGGTACACGGAAGTTGTAGTACCGCCATTTGTCCACTACAAAAATTGGCATCAACGAACGACGCTCTTCCTGGGGGCCTGTTCCAAACAGGCTCACGTGCTGATATGAGTGGCCATGACCTGGGTGTGTTTTTACCCCCCCGTGAGTAAGACTGTATTTCCCTGGTGTAAGACTTGATACTAACTTATAACACTAATAACGTTACTTTACAATCGGGGTAGTTATGTCAAAGCGAGCGACTAATCATGCCTATTTGGAAATGACCTCTGACAAGTGTATTTCACCAGTGTTCTGACCATGACTAGTCACGACCTGGTTGTAATTTCAATGTACAGATCTGCTTGTGATGAGAGGTTAAACCTGCAGTGCACCTGGGGCGCAACTTTTTCAAGCTGATTTAATTATGTCAATAGTGCAGTCTAGATGATGATTGTGATATACGGAGTTTACTGCAGCCTAAAAAACACCTAAAGGATTGTCATGCATCCACTGACAAGAAGAAGAGGACAGCGTAGGCTATGCAGGGGCATCACCTCCCAGAAGAGATAAACGAACAGACAAGAGATGTAAAAGTACACACAAGCAGCCTGCAGTATATGCATGTGTGCCAGAGGGCCAGCCAGGCATTACAGCCATCTCAAACAATGCTTCAAGTTTCTTGTTGTGTCACCCAATCTACTGTATGCTATTTTAGCTAATCCCTTTTTAGATTAACGCTCCAGGCATCCCATATGTAACACCTGTTGTTTACCTCTTAGTCGTCGGGACACTAACAGCCTCGATGAAACCCTCGAATCTCGAGGAAACACATGGAGGGTGACATCTCCAGGCCCTACCTCTGCCCTTCCTCCCCCCCCTATCCGGCCGTCTCCTTTGAGCGCCATGCACCACCGACAGCTGTGGAGTGGAGAGCAAGCTGATGACGTCCTCAGGGGTAATTGCGCTGTAAATGTGAGGTCTAAGGGGGTAAATAAAGAGCTGTAGGCCAGGACTAAAGTCACCAGAGAGAGGGAGAGAGAGCAAGAAAAGGACACAGAGAGTGAGGGGGGGGAGGGAGGGGGGGGGTGCGTAACCTGACACCAACCACCACCTCTATTACAAGGAGCATCACCAGCACCACATCTGCCCTATATATAGCTTGTGGGCTGCTTTCAGTTTCAGTTTTCCCTCTCTTTCTTTGTATCTGTGAGACTCTCGCTCATCTATTCTCCACAGCTTCCACCCTCCCGCAGCTGTTCTGCCCTTACTATGTGTCAATCACAGAGGAGTGTCATAATATGCATGTACACCTACATTCAAGTGCATGAGCTCATAAGTCAAGTTTTCATGCACATTAGAAATGACTGAATACATTTCTGGGAGAATATTGAAAAGATGGTCCTTTCTCACAGAATTTAGCTGCATTTCACTTTGCACTGAAATTGACCTTCTGATTAGGGATGTTAATAATTAACCGTTTAACCGGCATTAAGCATTTTAACCGATTAATGCTATCGGTTAAGGCGGTTAAAAGAAATGTTAATAATTAATTAAAAAGCTGAGCAAAACTCAGAGTAGCGGCTCGTCACTTTAAGCCCACCTTAAGAGAGTCTGAGCCGGCGTTGCAAGATACAGGAAGTTGGCTCGGGACTTGAGCTCAGGAGTTTTAGCCTTGTAGCATTTATTAACCGACAAATAAACTGTACAGATACTGCTACTGCTACGTTCACAGCTATAACGCCACCAACAACCCCACACACAGTATTTCAGCTCAGGATTTTGGATACTTACACTGAGCAACAGCAACCTCAATGCCTTGAAAAGCATTAAAAACATTAAATCAAAGTCTTTCTTGCACTTTGCTGCTCAAGCAGAAATCTGCTACTACTATTTACCCGTCTATCACTAGAGGGGAAGAACATTAGCTACAGTGAAGAGGACAGGAGCTACCATTAGCAGGTTTTAATTATCCACACAAATACATTTTGTTATACAAGACATCAACTGAAGTGTGTAGGGAAATGCAGATACAGTAATGCGGGAAATGCTGTAGTCGCACTGAACAGAAGTGGATGTCAGTTGTCAGTCAGGCTAAAAACAGCAGAGATACCGATACCGGGCCAATACTGACTTAAAAAGCTGGATCGGATATCAATGGGGCTGATCTATTCAATTCAATTCTAGGTTTATATATTATATGCATTATATACTGGTATTTTAATTCCTGTCTAAGTTTTGATTCAATGTTTGTTTGATTTTGTTACTGCATTTAAAAGGTCTCTATTCATAACATATCTTTTTTTACAATTTATTCTTCTAGATTCTTTATTTGTATAACTGTTTAATATATGTGTATGCATTGTCAGAATTGCTCTTTAATTTCGTTCTACTCTGTGCAGTGACAATAAAGGAATTCTTCTTCTTCTGTTAATTGAAGATTTTTTTACCAAGTTGCTGGTGTACAATTTATTAATAATAATAAATGACAATTCAGTTAATCTATATCTATGTATTTATTTGTTACATTTTGTTTTACAAAGTTAGGGGTCACATATTATGCTCATTTCCAGGTTCATAGATGTATTTTAATGTTGCACTAGAACATTTTTACATGCTGCAATGTTCAAAAAACCCTTTATTCTTCTCATACTGCAGCCTGAGTCTGCCTGCCTCAGAGCCTAATTCAGCCTCTGTCTGAAAACCCCTGATTCACAGCCTGTCTCCTCCCACTCTGCTCTGATTGGTCAGCGTTTTCTGTCAATCAAACGTCCTCAACAACAGCGTCACACTCTCCCCCTCCCTCCCGGAGAAGCTCTGGAGAGAGAGGAGCTAGAATAAAGTTTATAAACCACTTTAAAGTTTATAAACCAGAAACTTCACCCAGCGCACGTTACCGGAGGAATCTGATCAGAAATCGGCGACACATGATGAACATCTGCGGTCCAGATTCCAGGTTTTCCTGACGGTTTCTCTCAGGTAAATAATGCTATTTATAGCTCTGTTAGTTAGCTCAGTGTTTACCTCATGCATCAACTCTGTAAACCGTAAACATACACTCTGTTTTACGTTTGTCTTTACAGATCCATCTGTGAGAAATGACCGACAGAATCATCCCAGAGGAGAGCAGACAGCTGAGAGCAGACAGCTGAGAGCAGACAGCTGTGAGCAGATAGCTGTGAGCAGACAGCTGAGAGCAGATGGGAGATACAGAGCTAACCCGTTAGCATGTAGCTACATGCTAACGGGTTAGCTACATGCTACCGCTATGACACGGTGTGTAAACACAGCGACCATCAGGGTGGAAAATAGAAGATGTGAAACAGTAGTCAGTTCATTATTTCTGCTAAAAGATAAATGTATGGAAGATCAGAGTAATGGTATATTATTTACAGTAGTAGCTGTCTCTGTGTTACCATGACTACAGACCACCGGAGCTTAGCTTACCATAGTTTACCAGAGCTGAAGACTTTCTCCTGTACCATGTTAACATAACTGCAGGTGAGATGATTACAAATGCTGTGAATAATTAATATTGTCATCTGTCAACTCAAATAAAGTTTGACTGTGAAACAGAAATGTGTTGTGTTGCTTACAGTCACTATTTACTACCTGTAATCTGCTACATGCATGACATCAAATATATATAATATATAAATATCATCTGTTTAAACAGTGTAATTACATAAAGCCTTTGTGAAAGAACATGTTATATTTAGATGATGGGAGTACATGAAGCCTGTTCTGCTGGTTCTTGCAGACTAACAGTAGGAGCTACTTTGCTCAAGTTCGGTTGAGGAGGAGAGACAGTGACGCGCTGTGGGGCGGGGTCAGCTACTGAAGGTTCTGCTCTGGTTCGACCAGGAAACCCTCACGTGGCTTGCATTTCTCAAACGACGTCAGAAGAGAAGGAAAAGCTGCGCAGCATTTTTCGACACCCATTTCCGGACAAACGCAGCAGGAGAAAAAGAGAGAGGATGGTCTTTTATGATACTATGGTGACTTGTAGACACACTGGGGACAGATATTGATGTTTAAAAGACATGGAAAAGTGCATTTTGCATAATAGGTGACCTTTAAGTCAAGCCTGATGTTACCGTACACATTAAAAGAATTATCTCAGTCACTTCAACACAGTGAAACAAACAGCTTATTAATTAAACACTTGTATCGGATCGGTACTCGGTATCGGCCGATACCCAAAGCCCAGGTATCACTATCGGTATCGGTACTGAAAAAGTCAGATCTGTGCATCCTTAGTTGAGAATGGATGAAATGCCTGTTTGGAAGGGGCCGATTGCTTTGTCTCCGGTGTTGCTGCTTGCAGATTTCTCGAGAACCGCTCATCTGAACAACTTCCCACTCGACACTGCACTTCCTTGGGTCTTGAGAAATACGCCTGCCATGAAATAGCTGTATCCCAGAGCAATGCTACAGTATATGTGTCATTTGGGTGCAAAAGCTCACATGAACATAGTGAGCTGCACCCAGCGTGCCGTTCAGCGGTGTAACGGTTGATACTGTAATGAGTGACGTAGAGCGAGCTGCACCAAGCATGACATCGGTGTAACAGTCGATAAGGGTCCCCTCTCAATACACTACACAGTGTGTACAGAACGCATTACTAATAAATATGTTAATATGTTAGTTTGTGTCTGTGTCTATGTCTATTGGTATAGGTTTTTTGTGATGTTATCTATCCCCGTTTGTACTTATATATGAAACTTTTTTTATTTTACTGCCCATCAAGGACTCCCTGGCAGAAGAGATATTGTATCTCAATGGAACATTTCTGGTTAAATAATGGCTAAATAAAATAAAAGACGTGGACAAATTAAAGTTTTGACCTGATGATGGTGGTAGATGAAAAGTTAGGATCACCAAAGTTATTACAATTCATTCTGATGGGGAACATGGTAACGTTCCGTTAAAGAGAGAAAAACCCACAATGGTCACTGAAATAACTTGAAACTGACAAAAGTAATAATAAATAAAAATTCACTGAAAATTAACTAATGAAAATCAGATATTGTTTTTGAATTCTGGTTCAGCAGAATCATTTAAAAAAACAAACTAATGAAACTGGCCTAGACAAAAATGATGGTAACATTAACTTAATATTTTGTTGCACAACCTTTTGAGGCAATCACTGCAATCAAGTGATTTCTGTAACTCTCAATGAGACTTCTGCACCTGTCGACAGGTATGTTGGCCCACTCCTCGTGAGCAAACTGCTCCAGCTGTCTCAGGTTTGAAGGGTGCCTTCTCCAGACAGCATGTTTCAGCTCCTTCCACAGATGTTCAATAGGATTTAGATCCGGGCTCATAGAAGGCCACTTCAGAATAGTCCAATGTTTTGTTCTTAGCCATTCTTGGGTGTTTTTAGCTGTGTTTTGGGTCATTATCCTGTTTGAGGACCCATGACCTGCAACTGAGACCAAGCTTTTTGACACTGGGCAGCACATTTCGCTCCAGAATGCCTTGATAGTCTTGAGATTTCATTGCACCCTGCACAGATTCAAGACACCCTGTGCCAGATGCAACAAAGCAGCCCCATAACATAACCGAGCCTCCTCCATGTTTCACATTAGGTACAGTGTTCTTTTCTTTGGATGCTTCATCTCTTCGTCTGTGAACATAGAGCTGATGTGACTTGCCAAAAAGCTCCAGTTTTGTCTCATCTCTCCAAAGGACATTCTCCCAGAAGCTTTGTGGCTTGTCAATATGCATTTTGGAAAATTCCAGTCTCGCTTTTTTATGATTTGGTGTCCTCCTTGGTCGTCTTCCATTAAGTCCACTTTGGCTCAAACAGCGACGGATGGTGCGATCTGACACTGATGTACCTTGACCTTGGAGTTCACCTCTAATCTCTTTGGAAGTTGTTCTGGGCTCTTTGGTTACCATTCGTATTATCCGTCTCTTCAATATGTCATCAATTTTCCTCTTGCGGCCACGTCCAGGGAGGTTGGCTACAGTCCCATGGACCTTAAACTTCTGAATAATATGTGCAGCTGTAGTCACAGGAACGTCAAGCTGCTTGGAGATGGTCTTATAGCCTTTACCTTTAACATGAAGGTCTATAATGTTCTTTCTGATCTCCTGAGACAACTCTCTCCTTAGCTTTCTGTGGTCCATGTTCAGTGTGGTACACACCATGACACCAAACAGCACAGTGACTACTTTTCACCCTTTAAATAGGCAGACTGACTGATTACAAGTTTGAAGACACCTGTGATGCTAATTACAGGTCAAATTATTTTACATCTTTTCTAGGGCTAACATCATTTTTGTCTAGGCCAGTTTCATCAGTTTGTTTTTTAAAATGATTCTGTTGAACCACAATTCAAAAGCAACAGCTGATTTTCATTAGTTAATTTTCAGTAAATTTTTATTTATTATTACTTTTGTCAGTTTCAAGTTATTTCAGTGACCATTGTGGGTTTTTCTCTCTTTAACGGAACGTTACCAACAACTTTGCCTACGTCTGTATGTACCAAATTGCATCATTCATCCTATAGTTTTTGAGATATGTTTTCGATCCATCAAATAGCCTAGTTGTTGAGACGTTTCACTCAAAACCGCAAATGGTTGTTGCTAGAGGAAAAGTCAGGGGATGCATACTTTTATTATTATTCCTCAAGGAGGAAACTCTGGAGCCACTAGTGTGGCTGAAAACATGAACCGTAACAAATTACCAGTAGAATAGTATTACATACATAGAAGTATACGGTGTAAGGCCCTATCAGTTTGTTTTAGCAGCCTGCGGCGGCTTTTTGTGATTGTTTTCAATGAGAACGAAGCGTTTTTGCGTGCTGCTTTTGCGTTGAACGCCTCGCCTTTATCCACTCTGTGCACGTTTTTACAGGAGTGCCTGACATAATTTGCTTTTTTTTTGTCATTGTGGTGACTAGGGAAACTCATTTTGAAAAATGTTCTTAACCAATAACCGACCCTCGTTAACCGATTATTAACCGTTAACCGACAACATTTGTGCCTCGCATGCAGCGGTGTACCAGCTGCAGGAGCACAACAGATATTCTTTGAGTTTAGCAGGTTGTCAGCTGTGTGTCTGCCTGGCATAACGATACTTTGTCTGCCCGGCATAACTTTAGCAAGTGTCCAACAAACAGCGTGTGTATCTGTGCTACGTTAGCAGCTCTAGCATTGCCGGAGGCTCGCCGCCGCACACGTCGCCGCACACGTAACTTTAGCGAGTTTTCAACAGACCGTGTGTGTGTTGGCGGTGAGTGTGAGGTTGTTGGTGGCGTTCTAGCTGTGAACTTAGGTGTAGCAGTGTGTGTACAGTTTATTTGTTGGTGAATAAATGCTACGAAACTACAACTCCTTCGCTCCGCTAAAGCGAGCCAGAGACTGGAGCCGACTTCCTGCTCCTCTGAGCCGCTAAGCTTTTGAGTTAATTATTAACATTTCTTTTAACCATTTTAACCGATAGCGTTAATCTGTTAAAATGCTTAATGTTGGTTAACGGTTAATTATGGACATCCCCTTGACTTTTGCTTGTTACCTATAGCTTTATGACTTTACGGACCATAGTTACCATGATCTGAACACAAAACAGCAGACCTGGATGATGTTGTTGGATACCTGGAGCTACTGTTTATGAGTTTACCGACCTTAGTTACCGTGATCTTAGCAGAAAACAGCTCGAGGCAAATTAGTGCACCAAGTTGTTTCCATTCATTTAAACTGTACTATTAACTATTGGGTCGCCAACTGTTCATGGTTCGTAATAAGGTTAACGTTGGCACTCTATTGGTGGTTGCCTAGCAACATATACAATTTTTTTTAAAACGCAGCAAACTGCTAAAATGTCTAATGGGGCAACAAAAAGGCGGCGGTGCGCCTCGTGTTTTTCCACCTGCAAAACGAGCTCTGCCTGATCAGGGCCTAAAGGGGCAGAAAAGTAAGTGGCTCAGTGAATCAAAGCCCTGGTTCCCGGGTAAACTGGAGACACTGACTTGCCAATAAATTCCATTAGTTGAATGTTAAGGTGCAGCCTATTCTTCTAAAAATGTGTTTATATGCAATTAATTTGTGTTGCCAAATACTCTAGGAGCAAACATAATTGTTGCTTTGACTGTTGGCTCTGTGATGAACTGGCAACCTGTCTAGGCAGTTTCCCTGGCTTTGCCCATTGAAGTTTTTGGAAGCCTAACTAACAACCGACTGTCATATCAACTCGTAAACATCTCGGCTGCAGAGTTTCCTTTCAGTGTGTGTGTGCGATACACAGCACAGTAGTTCTTTTTTCTATTTCAGTGTGATGCCCGAGGAGACATGCAGACGGTCCCTGGTTCCTTGTGGTTCCTCCATCAGCTCTGAATCTGAGTGGGTGGCTGACTAGCTGGTCGACTGGCATTCCCCCCAGAGACACGAGGAATGACAAAAACTTAGAAAAACAAAGGCACACCAAAACCCCAATTCAGTTGCACAATAAAATCCTAATTAGCTACTGGCAATAATGATAATAAAAATATAGTCTAGACATGCTGTATTGAATAAAAAGTGGGGATTTTATGAGAGCGTAATTCACAGTTTAAAAAAAAACTCCACAATGTTGTCTGCCATGCCAGTGACAGCTTGTATTATCTTGTTTTATGAATAATAAAAAGCTTTGCCGTTTTCTTGTTTGCTGATGTAAGGGGAAAGTATGCTGGTGGGTGTGAGTGAAGTCTGGGTCAGACTCGCACGCTGGAAACAGCTCAGCGTTTCATTAGCTTGCCTACTGTTGCTTTATTGTTATTGAAGTGGCTGTTAATTTTAGCTAACTATAATGAAGCGCCAGTAGAGTTAGGGATCATGGTATAGTCTTCAACAGTAATTCGTGCAGATTGCCTGTTGTGAAAGACTGATTGCTTGCTCGCAGTATTGTGTTTAAACGGCTCCGTTTTGTTTTGGCTTTTGCATCTTAAGAAGCACGTCTTAAAGAAAAGGTTCAATATTTTTGGGATATATGCTCTTTTCCTAATTTTTCTGCAGAGTTAGATAAAAGGGCCCATACTGCTGTAATGTCTGTACAGTAAAAATGTAGCTAAAGCGAGCAGCCTTTAGCTTAGGTTAGCATGAGGGCTGGAAGCATGGGGGGAAACAGGCTTGGTTCTGTCCACAAAAAAAAAAGAAATCGGCCTACCAGCACCTCTAAAGCTCACTGATAAACATGTTTTATCTCATTTGTTTAAGCCAAACAAAACCAACAGCAAACGTGCCCTCTTGGATGCCCCTATGGTAGATAAAACGTGAACAAGTGCCCTCTAGGGTGCCCTTCCAGTACAGAAAATGTGATGAAGTGCCCTCTAGGGTGCCATTCCAGTGTAGAAAATGTAATGAAGTGCCCTCTAGGGTGCCCTTCCAGTTGAGAAAACGTGATGAAGTGCCCTTTCGGGTGCCCTTCCAGTGGAGAAAACATGATTAAGTGCCCTCTAGGATGCCCTTCCAGTAGAGAAAATGTAATGAAGTGCCCTCTAAGGTACCCTTCGAGTAGAGAAAAGGTGATGAAGTGCCCTTTAGGTTGCAATTAAAATTAAGATGTGATGCACTGCCATACAGGCTGCCCTACATGCTAGAAAACTTTCTGTGCATTGGTGCCCTTCTAATTTTTTTCGCCCCTGCCCCTCAGACAGCCTGAGTCTGCCACTGGTGCTGGACTATTTCTTGGCCAATGTCAAACTAATTCCCGGAAGGAAAGTTAATAAGCATATTTCTCAAAATGTTGGAATAGTCCTTTAACACTACCTGTATCTGGAAACCCCCTCTTTTACAATCTTGGCTCCTTAACTGAAATTTTACTGCCTCTTTTAAAGACTTCCCACAAAGTGTTTTTGTTACAGTCGTAAAGCGTTCCCGCCTTTAAAACGTAAGTTCAAAGATTAAACAGACAGCTAAAAGTGACAGTTTTCCACAATATACAGAGTTAGATATTAAGAGAAATATATATTTTTTTAAAATTGGTTTATGAAGATGGATCAACATACACATGCATAGTGTACTGTATATACAGTACATTATCTGAAGGGTCAAAGGGTACTTAGATTATTAATGAACGATCCAGGTTTGAATTGCTGCACAAGCTACATAACCATTGCCTTATTTGGAAATTTGGTGCATCCGTGTTTGTAACAATGAATGTGACCAGAATATCTGTCAAGTGACTTACTGCCACTGTGTTTTATTGTGTGGAGACAGTGTGGCGATGCTGGTTGTTGCCACAGCGGACACCCATGAAACAAGTCATTCTCTAATTGTGTTTGTCATTTACTGCATGTGACAAATGTGGCAAAATCTCTTGCACTCAATAGTTCTCATTGTATATGATATAGTGCACTGTGGAGGAACCATTGATGGAAATGTGCACTGAGTTTTGAGCATGGTTGAAATGTAAAAAAGCATCTATTTTTGTAGACCTCTGGTGAGGAGCTTTTCCTGCAGTGTGCGGGTTCCCTTCTACTCTCTTTGATCTTTTTTTGGAATCAAATGTAATGATTGTGGCTAACTTTGAAATCTGGAAACACACTTGCTGCGTCTCGTTGCCGAGCTCCCTTTGCACGGTTCTCACTGGCACATTTAAGCTGCTGTTTTATTCATTTGAAATACTGGATAGTTTTGATGAGATATTATATGAACCACTAACCGAGCTTTGTCTCATTAGCTCAGAGGTGCCAGGAGGTTTTCATTGTGTCAACAGACTACACCAAAGTATTAAAGAAATAGTTTGACGTATCGGGAAATACACTTCATTTGCCTTCTTGCCAGGAGCTTGATGAAAAGATATCTGATATCTGTGCATATGGAACCTGAGCTGGGAGGCAGTTAACTTAGCTTAGCATAAAGACTGAAAACGGAGAAACAGCTAGTGGTGGGAGTCATGATAATATCACAAAACAATCTTAGTGAGATTTTAAACATTTTGCGATATGCTGAGTATTGTAATAAGATATATTGTGATTTATTACCTTTTTTTCAACAGCAAATTATGCAGTTTGTCAACATCTGTTTTATCTAATAAGATACAGTTTTCACTCTGTTCATCTCAGAGTTTACATTCACAAATATTGAGGTCAGAGGTCAAGGGACCCCTTTGAAAATGGCCATGCCGGTTTTTCCTCACCAAAGTTTACCATAACTTTGGAGCGTTATTTAGCGCTCTTTCCAACAAGCTAACATGACATGGTACCTATCAACTCCTTAGGTTTTTCTAGTTTCATATGATACCAGTGCAGTGGAAACCACTTATAGTGATCACGTCTGTCCAGGTTAAATTGATCACTATAAGCGGATGATTATTATAAATCAAATTGTTGTTGGTGTGCATCATTTCTCATGCAGATTATCATCTATTTGGCATCTGTATATTTATTATATGAATACAAAGTTAAGAAACGGATCGCTTCGCCATTTACTGGCTTGCTGCCAATTCTCCTACCTTTTCCCTCACCAAGGGTAAGACGTTGCCATTTTTTTTTTCAGCTCTGCAGCACAAACTCACTCGGTAGCATGGAGGGAGACGAGCGCCGGTCTGCATGAGCTGCACGATATTTCGTCACACCTTTAATGAAACGACCCAAAATGAACACTATAAGCGGACTACTTTGTCACTATAAGCAAATTATTTAAACAGAATTTGTGTAGGAATGATTCTGTTCCAAGCTTTTTGATGCATATAAGCGATAATCACTTTAACTAGGGATGCACCGATACCACTTTTTTCAGACCGAGTACAAGTACAAGTACTTACATTTGGGTACTCACGATACCGAGTACCGATACAAGTACTTCTCTGTGCCAAAAGACCCTCGTTAACAGCCAGCTGGAGGGTGTGAGTGACACACAGCAGGCTGGGGAGTCCCGCATACGAGGCAGTGCGCCGCGACCGGCTCTAGGTCGGCTTGGAAAGGCTCGGGGCGAAGGTGGCTCGTGGCCGCAGCTTTACAGCGCTCCCCGCCCGCACCTCGCTGCACCGAGACGGGGCTCCCTGCTCCCGGTGCGACTGTCGACCGTGTCGTGCCGCGCCCCATGTAAACTCACGCGCGAGTCAGAGGGTGCACGCAAAACCTGTGGCGCGTCAGGGAGGTGGAGCGTGAGGACCCGAAAGATGGTGAAGAGAGGTTAATGTCGTGCTGCTGTAAAGTGGTATCGGTGCCGTTGTATCGGAGCCGTTTTGCGAGTACGAGTACGAGTACATGAGCACAGTATCGGACTCGATACCTGATACTGGTATCAGTATCGGTGCATCCCTAACTGTAACGGTGATCACTATAAGCGGTTTCCACTGTATCTTCACTCTAGCTTTAAGACTGAGCCCGCTACAACCCCTAATAGACAGAATAGCCGCTGTCGGTTTGTTAGGAGGTTAATAGGTTATATAATTAAAAAATGTATATTTGACGTCTGTATATCAATACAATATTGCCACGTAAAATATCGAGATACCATGCTGTACCGATTTTTCCCCCACCCCAAGAGACAGTTAGCTTGGGTTTCTCCAAAGTTAAAAAATACGCTCGTTGGTGTGACTGAGCCGTAGGATTAGGTGAAATGAAACCTGCGTGCCCGCAGCACTCCACTGCATTGGAGTATTAGTGGACCGCAGTGTAAGCAGTGTTGCATTACATATTCCTGGAAACCTCATGTACGTTTTGTGTCCACTAATGTTACACAGTTTGATTTGACTGTTGTTGCATGAGTGATGTCTATTGATTGAATCTGCGAAGGTTGACTGCAACCTCGCTTTAAACCTACTCTAATCTATTTTTACCTTCTGCCGGAGTGCATTATTTGCACTTGATAACATTATTGCTTGGTAATAGAACAATTCTTCAACCTGCTGCATGTTTATTTATTGTCGTTTTCACTAAATAATTTTACATTTTGGCACTTTCAGTTTAGCTTCTTCGTTGTGTTTTTCCTGGTCATCAAACACTATGAAATACCAGTATAGCATATGGTGAAACACTGATAAACAGAGCCTCTGTCTGAAGACGTACGCCCAGTAAAGCCAGGACTTAAGGCATGTTAGGCTATAATGGCAAATGGAATTAGAGCAGAGCATGTCTTTCATGTGGTAATAGCACTATTTGTTGGAGTTGGGGGACCCTGCCTTCATGTTACTTAAATGACTTTATGGGACTATATTTCTATATATAAAAAAGTTCTTTTTACCACAAGTTCCATGGAGGTTTCTTTTTCATGTGACTGTGCATTTTGTAGTGAAGATATACAGTACAGTTGAGTTCTTGGTCGCTCTGTCAACCTTCTACAGCATCATTTAAAAGTGAATTGTCTTTAACTATGAATACGAACCAATATTACCAATGTTGTATAGGAAAAATTGACTTCCCGTTTTAAGATATATTAGGAGTGTCATTTTTTTACCATTTTGCATTATCATTAAATTTGGTCTGTTCCACCACTTTGGTCCAGACTGGAACATCTTAACTGTTAGATTGACAGCCATATATCCATGGTCCCCAGGGGATGAATCCTACAGACTTAAGTGATTCCCTGACTTTTCCTTTAGCGCCACCAGCAGGTCAAAGGTATCACTTAACCTGAGAAATATCTCAGCATCTACCGGATGGATTGGCACAACAGTTTGTACACACAGTCATGGTTCCCAGAGGATGAATCCTACTGAGATTGGTGACTTTTCCTCGAGCACCACCATGAGGATGACATTCGTGGTTTGGAGTAAAATATCTCAACAACTATGGTCATGAAATTTTGCACACATTCATGTCCCCCATTTTTTGATGGCCCCTTTACTTTCCGTATAGTGCCATCATCAGGTCAAAATTTGAATTTGTCTATTTGTTTCTGATCAAATACCTATGAAAACTAATAGCATTCCCATCAGCCTTCGCTGCATTTTTTTTTTTATTTGTTTAGTCGGGATGTGAGAAAATATCGATACAATCAGTATCACAATATTATGCTTTGCGATACTGTATTGATTCTCAAAAACACTATTGACTTTTAATTAATAGTTTCCATGCAAAATTTCGTGGCAGACCCTGGCTCAGATTGCACAAAAAGTAGTGCTATGATGTTGGATGTTATAAGGACTGTGATAAATGCAAATGCAGATCCCACTGTTCCGATTGCATAAAAAAAAAAAAAAAATGTTACTCAGATTTTATGCATATGGCTGTGTTTTCTTTATACTATGACAGTTTTCTTAAAATTAGATTAAAAAAAACGCGATATATCGCCTTGTTTACAGTATCGCAATATATTGAATCGTAACTAGGCTTGCCCAGTAGTCGGTGTTACCGGTATTACATGGTGTTCAGGTATACGGCGATTACATTACTTGCTCAACGCCTTTTTTTAATAGAAGTCCAACCCATTTGGTTCATTTTGGCGTATCAGCACCATGTCATTAATACATCGCCGGAAGACAGATGCTACAAACAGAGAGTGAAAGTGTCTGCTCCGTATGGAATCTCGGCATAGAGTAGCAGGAGTCATATTTCACACACACGGGACAAGAGAGAGAGTTGATAGACAAAACAGTGGCGAAGGATTTGGTGTCAAAGCGAAAAGCGAAAGTGCTAATTAACCATAACGTTAATGAGGCAATCGCTGTGCGGAGGACGGAGCGATCGCGGAGTCACGTCAGGTGGAAACTTGCAGCCTCAGAGTGAAAGGTCGTATACGTATACTGAGCGTCATCTTTTCTCGTAAAATGTCAGGTTAAATAATCGGTAACACCGGTGTTTTCACAAGTTTATTAACCAGTGGGAAAACTTCCTCACCGTCACATCCCTAATCGTAACCCCTGTATCATGATACGTATCGTATCACCAGATTTATGCCAACACACAGCCCTATTGTTTAGTGGTATTTAGCAAATGTTACCATGCCAACACGCTAAACCAAGATGGTGAACATGTTAAACATTACCTGCTTGGCATCAGCATTTTGGCACCATCATTGGGAGCATATTAGCATGCTGACATTAGCATTTAGCTCAAAGCACCGCTGTGCGAAATTATAACCTCACAGAGCAGCTAGCATAGCTGGAGACTCTTTGTCTTTTTTAATATTAAAAAAACCCGGTGGAAGTTTAGTTATTTACCAGCGGGTGCTTCCTGTCTGTGTGATTCACCGTGTTTGAAAACAGAACTGACATCACGTTTCTGCCTTAGTGACGTGGGAATATGCATGTCTCAACTCTGCCAACTCATGCAGTATCTAGAAGCAGACTTCCCCACCTTCATTATCCAATGTAATGAGTTCAGGGCACTCCAGGTTTGGAAGCTCGTGTGGACCATAAATCTGTCACTACATGTGGTTAGACTACCTCACTTCACCTTGTTGAAGAGTAATTTGACAACGTAATGTGTTTTATTAAAGGATGTCCTCACTTGGCCTTTCTTTCTTTTGAGGAGTCCTCGCTCTCCTTATTTGTCAGTGTGATGAACTTTAGTTTGTGACTTATTTGAGAGCACGTTTCTCTCTTTACAGAACTTAAGATCTTAGGTACAAAGCATTTATCATCATGACGCACGAGCGCAGCAGTTGACACATGCATACGGCGTCCAAAATAAGAGTTTATAATTTGAGCTGAACAAAGAGTCTATTATGGCCGACTCAGGGGAAGAGAGAAGACGCTGACTGCTGATATTTCTGTTTGTTTAAACATTTTACTCACAGTGAAACAACGTTAATTTTGGTTTGCGGCATGTTGGCGGTCGGGGATTGTAGAGCGGTGTGAAGAACAGATGGTCTGAGTAAAAAAAAACCTGCTCAAAAACACACAGCCTTATTGTGACGATACAGCTTTTTGTACTCTCTCAATTGTGACAGATCAGTGCCCTGGTTGAAACAGCGGATATTTGTTTTAAGCTTCTGTTTGATTTGCTGTATATTCAGTACAATACGGTAATCATAGAAGAGAACAAGCCAAAGACACCATACTTGTTTAGCAAAAAGAGAGAGCCCCATTCCCAGCCATAGCACACACATGGGAATCTGTTCCCACTAGTGTCTTAAAATAGTCACCGAGGGCTTTTCAATTACACAGGCCACGCTGTAAGAAGGGGACCAATCATAAAACCAGAGTGTTTACCTCCTCTCTAAATCTTACTGTGCTTTGATTAAGGGGGCAGAAGGCGGCTGGGAAGCTGGGATAGAAAGGGCAAGGGGGGGGGGGGGTACTGTACAAAAACTGTAGGAAACACAATGAGAGTTGTAATTGTCAGCCATCTGTGACCTGAGGCCAGCAGAGCATCCACCATAATGTTAGCTCAGAGCTGTAACACTAGAAGTACAGAGAGAGAGAGAACACGAGTGAGGTCATTACAGAGGCAAAGTCAGGTCAAGTGAAGCTGAAGTTCAACTCAGTCTGTTTTGAAGCAGCAGTCCTTCATTCTACATGTCACAGTTAATCAACTCATCATGAGGAGTACTGCTAAGACTGTGAAAGCCATTGTCTTCTGTTAAGTCTGTGAAAATGACGCAAGTGACATCACTTGAGCCTCTCAGCCATTCATTTTTACCACAGTCAATGTCACGTGACTCACCGCTTTTCTACAACTTCTACTGGTTGAATCATCATATAAATCACAGAAAATATCTGGTTCTTTGGTAAAAAATTCAATGTACAAACCTGTGTACATAAGTCAACTACACCTCCCAAAGTGCATTTCAGCAAGAAACATCCAATCACGGAGCTTGAAATTCTATTGTGTTCACTGCTAGTGGTGGGTGGCGGCTAAAGATTACAGTGTTGAGATTTTACAAACTTCAAATTGAAATGGTTCACTTTCAGATTCTGAGTCAATTTTGGATCAATTCAGCAACTTTGGCGCTGTGTTTTATAATTGATGCCAATTTTCGTAATGGCCAAACGGCGGTACTGCAACTTCGGTGTCCGTCAGGTGATGCCTTTGGGCCCAAAAATACTTTTTCCCATAGACTTACATTGGTAAAGAGACGTCTGTAACTCAGCGGACATGTTTTTTTAGGTGAATCCACTTCCCAGTACGAACACTTGAATAGCCCTTATTTAAACCATTAGGTCCTAAAAGTTGTAAAATGTACTAAAAGCTCTGCCCTCGAAGAGCGCACACCTCCGCCCCCCTCTCCGTTCAGCTTGCGCCATCATCCACTTGTATTTTTGTTTATGTTGAGATCAGCTGTACGCAGCAGAGCATCGTAAAACACTTCATTCAAACTGTACATCAGAAACAAAATAAAACTCACCTAAACCGTCATCGTTACTCTTTCCAACAATCACCAAGTGTGCTTTGGTCGAACTCAACTGTAATTTCACCGAGTTTAATGTGAAAACGCAGATTCTACAGTTGTTCCCCCCACCCACCAACCCCCGCTCTCTCTCGGTCCCTCTCTCTGAAGGAAAGAGGCAGGGTCACGCGTCATCAACGCGTCATCAGTTACACTGTGCATGTGTTATACCCAGAGGTCTTAATGTTCTGGCTGATCGTGATGCTTAAAAAAATTCCTGAATCTGGACCATGATCCGGATCGCCACCAAATCTAATGGATTGTTCATTGTGCCACACCCCACCCCTACAAAAAATTTCATTCAAATCCATCTCGGACTTTTGGAGTAATCCTGCTAACGGACAAATCAACGCCGGTGAAAACATAACCTCCCTCCTAGGCCTTCGGCCTTGGCGGAGGTAATGATAGACAAAACATGATCTCTCAGAAACAAAGTTGTAAAAACTAAAACTCATGGCCTTCACATGAACCTACTGGATGAGAGAGTCGTGTGTTTCTATGTCAAGTAACATTGAGGATAAAGAAAGTTTGAAAGTTTGATATAGGAATACAGATTGGGCAAAAACACTTTGCACCTACTTCAACTCTACTGAGCTAGAGCCAAGATGCGACAGACTGCGACAAGTCATTGGTGACCCGCTCTATCAAAATGAGTCGGATGTCGCGGCAGCGCATTCTTGTAAAAACACGTTTTTTTATGAAAAAGTGTGTTTTTTTTTTTGTTTTTTTTTATGCGTTTCTGAATAAATAAAGTCTCAGCTTTAATACAAAGTAAGAATCAATGTAAAATTCAAATGATAAGTCTAGTTTTGAAGCTCTTAAACATAACGTTGTCGTAAAGTTTTTACCGGAAGTCCGCTGTATTGACGCGGCTCAATAGAGCTGGTTGACAGAGGAGATAACGGGCTTGACAAGATGAATTCACGTGAGGAAAACATTGCTCAACTTTTAAATTAAATTCCTGTTAGAGGTGCTGTATCTGACGACAACTGGACCGACTTAAATTCAGATTATTTCACCGCACCGGGTGATGAGGACAGCGGGTGCGCCGGGTCGGGTCCGACGCCCTGCTAACGCTAGAGGCTAGGCTAGCTCTCAATCCGCTGATCAGGACGGAGAAAGAGAGTTGGAGGAAGGCGAGGAGGAAGATATTCCACTCATGGCTGAGCCGATGATGACACACAGTGTCTCTGATTAAAGTTATTAAATCAGGACAGTGTTAAAGAGACTGAGATCGCCCGGCCGGGAGTACCAGTGTAGCTGCAAACTGTACAACAGCGCCGCTCTCTACTCCGGAGGAGATGGAGAGAAGACGCGACCAGATGACAGAAATGACTAATGGTAAGTTCTTATAGTTAAACTACACTATCCTTATTTTATCTGTTTGTTTTAAAGACTTTTAAAATCTCTAGAGCAGGCTAAGAAGCATTAATAGCAGCTACTAATGTGTGTGTCACTGTGTGTAGTCTATAGATGTCTGTCTGTCTCAGGTGTGTCTCTCTTGGAGGATATCATTTTAAATAGCAAAAGAAATAGCTTAACATATAGTAAAATGATATGTTGTATATTAATCTGATATCACATGGTGAATAGGCTATGTTAATGAATATAGGGCTGTATTAATATGATAATGATCAGGCCTCATTCAACAATGATTCAACATGATTTAGCCAGCTTAAAATCTTTGAGATGACTTGATTTTTCACTTTATGCTTTTCCCTTTATGTCATTTTGTAGATGAGAAACATCTGGATCTCCTTGAGAAGATCAGCTCCCATATGACCCTGTCAAAGGATACAGTGAGCTCCAGGAGAAGCCAGCAGAATGAGTACAGGCAACACATTTCATAGTCTTTCTATTATGTCTATATTTCTATTATATATAATATTATATAATATTGTACATACATAATATGTACATAATATTTGTTAATATGTTATCCATTTTCTAGTATGGTTTTTTATTGTTTGGATATGGACTTGTAAGTTTGTGCATGTACCTGTGTGCACATGGCTCCATATTTAATATTTTTAATTGTGTATTCTTCATATAATTATTATTATATTGAAATAAACATATATACTATATATTATATCATATGTACAGTATATATTTTTTAATGTTTTATCAATTTTATTCCATACATTTTGGATTCTTTTCTACATGGACTTCTAGCCCTAACTACTGTACTGCTTGTGGTCATACGCGTGCACGTGGCCACGTGCACATCACGTGCTCGTGACTATGTGCACATGTATGTATGAAAGTATGTGTAGGCTAAATTATGAAATGTTGGTTGTCACTTTTGACCAAGAAATATTGTGTTCATTTAGACTTGAGTCTTAATAAATGTGTTTTAATCAATGCAAAAAATGGCTGAAAATGACTTCTTATCTTTAATGCCCTTTTTCTCAAAAGTAATGTTTCATGACAGTCGAACTTTGAAAGAGCATATCTCATCGAATATTTGTCGTAGAAAGATAATCTTGGTATTGCCATAAAGCTGAGACTTTCCTCTTTACAGTCAGACAGATAACTCAAAATGTGTTTCGGGGTCAATGTGACTCATAATGATGGAGCAGGTCACATACGTTGAGTCATTTCCTGTAAATTCCCTGCATTTTTACATTTCCGTTTGTGTACAGATTTACAAACGAGATAGAACATGTTAGTTATTGAGCTTTAGATGTGCTGGTAGGTGTATTTTTGAACTCTGAAGAGAGCCAGGCTAGCTGTTTCCCCCTGCTTCCAGCCTTTATGCTCAGCTAAGCTAATCACCTCCTGGCACCAGCACCATAACTCACAGACGTGAGAGCAGTAATGATCCTCTTATGTGCTGAGTGTCATCATCTTAAATGTTTCACAGAGATAAACGTTACAGAAGTTGTGTCCTCAGAGCTGCACTACAGGATTCCCTCACTGTCACCACACGCACGCACGCACGCACGCACGTGAAATTGTGTGTTACGTTAACTGTCTTTATAAAAACAAAGGCTACATACAAGGGCGTGGACGTGGTTATAGAAAAGGATTTACGCTCGTGTTGCCAGGTTTCATTGACGATTGCCGCTTTGAGGAACAAGCTAAACCTGTTTGGACAGAATTCCCTCGAAATAAATCGCAACTTAAAAGGCCATCTTTTAGAGCACACCTTGCTGTTCCTGTTGCACTGCAGAGGCGTGATCTTGATGTCCTACTTTTCCTTCAGTTAAACAGGAATTAAAAACAACGTTCATGACATTACTATCCAGGGAGCAAACTGTGTACTGCTGCCATCATCCATAGTGCTTAAACACTGCAGAGTTTTTTATCTGCACACATCATCAGGGCATAAAAACATTTTTCTTTATTTTTTCTCTTTTTCTGTCTGTTATTTGCTCATTTCCCCAACTGGAAAATAATCTTCATAGTCTAGTTTTTGTCAGTTGTAGAAAAGCAATGTAACTAATACAACGGGTGATATGAGTCATTGGGTTTACAATAAAAAACGTGTGAAAACTGTGACTGAAAATGTTGAGCATTTTCTTCCGAATACCCACACGTCTGAGAGATACCAGGGTCCATTTAAAAATAAATATATTAAAACAAATACTTGTTTTTGAATGTAGGACTTAGGCATAAATCATTGATGCTCATTTAAGGGTACATTTGATTTTTGTTGATCTTTAATTCAGCAGGTCAACCTCAGCATAAACACCCCCGTCTGATCTTTTTCTGCTGGCTGGATGCTCAGGGGATTATGTTTTTTAACGAGCTTCTCCCCATAGGAGGTGGATCATCCCTAATCAATATTTCAACGCATATATTAACATTATCCAAATTGATTAGGAGCCTTTGCATCCTTAAATGTTGTTTATCAAAGGAAAGGTCACTTGATGTATTTGGCTGTCCAACAGGGTCTCTTCCTGAGGACTCCATAGGAAGACACGGTGTAATATTGATTAGCTTAGCTTAGGTTTATCATCACTAATGATTCATAAGTAAATGTTTACACGTCTCTTCGGGGAAACAATACAGAAAACATCAGCGTGTGTGTGTTTTACAAATAAGAGAGTCCAATCGGAAAAGCAAGAATAAATCAAGAAAAGGCCATCGCAACTGCTGCATGCAAATCAAAGATCACATAAAATTTATGTTCAGAGCTAGATGACTCATAGTTCACACTCTGCAAAATGTCTCACCCCTGCAGCTGTGTTAATCCGCTGCTCTCTCTGTGTTGGTGCAGGGTTTTAGACTTTTAGACAGTGCAGTAAAACTAACTTCTTTATAGAAATCCTTCTTCAAAAATGTATGAATCTCATAGAGATTTTTCTTTAGATATTGCTGTTCAGGAATGTCATTCTGTTGTCATTTATGTGACAATTTGTTTTTGTTTTCAATGTGAGCTACTGTTGTCTAGAGCAGTGATTCTCAAAGTGGGGGTCCGGCGGGGACCCCCAGGGGTCCGTGGCACCCTGTCGGGGGGTCTGCAAAATAATTTGCTATAAATTATAAAATTGTGATGTGTCATTAAATAGTTCTTATCCACCGATGGGGACCATTTGCGTCGATAAAACATGCATATTTTGTCCATTAGTCTCACCCACGTTAGCTTTGAGCCAATAAAAACTCTAATATGATTGTGACACACAGCAATAGCCAGTCTTGCTAGTGTTCATTTTCTGAAATTGTTCATCAATTGCTTGAAATGTAGGCTATAAATGCTGTTAAGTTTAGTCCATATGCAATTTGAATAATATCACCCTCTGTTTGGGCGGCTGTAGCTCAGCGGGTAGAGCGGGTCGTCTTTTAATCACAAGGTTGGCGGTTCAATCCCCGGCTGCATGTCGAAGTGTTCTTGAGCGAGAGACTAAACCCCAGAGCAAATCTAATTTTGACAGACAAATCCGAGCGCACCCCCTGTGATCTTTGGCGCCCCGCTAAGGGAGGCCCTTACCCCAGATTGGGAACCACTGGTCTAGTGTCATTTCACTTATCTTCTAAATCTTGATACTCGGCTTGTTTGCCTTTTCTTGTTTTATTGATACTGTGTGCTTTTGAATTGTTTGTTTTATTGATATATGTTCATACAGTATGTTGACAAGGGCTCCATGAAACACAACGTATTGTTAACATCATGGCAAACACGAGACAAGCCTTTCGTCTGAAGGAGCAGGAATTAATTTTTGATGCACTAATGATTTTGACAATGAAAATGGAACACAGCAGTTGCCAAACAATGAATACAAATACTTTTATCCTTTTTTTTTCTAAGACTGCAGGCTGATGCAAGTTCACTCACCGAGTCTGACTGACAGTTGATATGAACACATAGTGGTGTATGATTCCTGTCTAATGCTCCATTTGGCATGTAGGAGGAGGTAAGATGATGTTACAGGGTGAAACGCAAGCATTAAAGATTTTTTATTATTTTATAAAGACAAAGGAGAACAGAGAAGTTGTTTAAAGCTTATCAGTTATTCTGCCTCTGTGTCAACACAGGATCTCTGGGCAAAAAGAGAGACCGATTTTAGTGAAGGCAGAAATTAATAGGATAGATTTGGGTTGAATTACATGCGCATGAATCAGCACGCTGAAGTGCAAACTGTTTTGTTGCTAACAATATGGAGCGTAACAATGCTACTTTGGCCCCTTTGTCCTCAGATCAAAAATGTGGCCTTGGTTCACTTGTCTGGAAATTCCCATCCTGAAATTTCTCAGATGTGGAAGATCAAGCCAAATGAATAAGCATATGTTTCAGAATTCCCACCAGCTGAACGGGATTGCTTTACATGCGAGGAGAAACCTTCCAGTTTGTGATCCACGGAGCCAACATGGCCAACTGAGGACACTGACACTTGTGATCAGGACTGACTGAAGTGCCACCAGAGCACTGACACAATCTGCACCATCTGTGCAGGTTCTGTCAGCTGCCATGTGTGAATAAAGACATTTCACAAATTTTGATATCCAGCCATGAAGCTTTGCAGTTTTTTTTCATCACCTTCTGTTCTCTGCAGCATACAGCTTTCAGTGTATAGGCCTTTTATATCTGTTGAAATGTGTTATTTTACTGCCACGCAAAGCATACTGTCCATAAAGATTAAATACTGACGTTGCCATTAGGGCTGTCAATTGAATAAAATATTCAATCGCGATTAATCAAATGATTGTCCATGATTAATCTCTGATTAATCGCAAATTAATCACACATTTTTGTATCTGTTCAAAATGTATCTTAAAGGGAGATTTGTCAAGTATTTAATACTCTTATCAACATGGGAGTGGGCAAATACTGTATGCTTGCTTAATGCAAATGTATGTATATATGTATTATTGTAAATCAATTAACAACACAAAACAACGACAAATATTGTCCAGAAACCCTCACAGGTACTGCATTTAGCATAAGAAATATGCTCAAATCATAACATGGCAAACTCAACAGGCAACAACAGCTATCAGTGTCAGTTTGCTGACTTGACTATGACTTGCCCCAAACTGCATGTGATTCTCCACATGACAGTTTTGCCTTGCCAAGTTTGCAGCGTTATTTAACCTCCTTCACGACAAGCTAGAATGGTTGGTACCAATGGATTCCTTAAGTTTTCAAGTTTCATATGATGCCAGTATCTTCACTTAAAAACTGAGCCCGCTACAACCTAAAATCCGCAAGTTGTGTTAATGCGTTAAAGAAATTAGTGCCGTTAAAATGAATTTGCGCCAACGCGCTATTATCACGTTAACTTTGACAGCCCTAGTTGCTATACATTTTGTTTTACATTTGTATATAGACAGGTAGAAAAATATAGAAACCTGCAAAACAATATGTGCATTTTGTTGTATCTTGAAGAAGATTTATACAAAGGCTACATGATACCCCACTATTTAGATAGCATTCTCCATGAACCTATTCTGAGATGCCTATAAAGGCTGAAATTTATTTCTCTGCATCAAGCACCAAATCTCCACTTTAAAAAAATAGGCCAGATCTGAAGCCATCAACACATTCACAAAGCACCAAACAACGCTTACAACACAGCAGAGAGATTACTGTCGCAATCACATTCCTTATTATGACTGATCCAACCCTCCCTGTCTTTCACAAACATAAACAAGCCCATGGTGTTCAGCTCATTCATGAATCTACGTCTTTGGAGTTCCTGCCTGAAAGTGTAAGTCTACCAGTTCTGAGTCAAAGCCAAGGGGACGCCCTGTTTCTCCTTTCTCAGTATTGCAACCATTCATGCCCTGTGGAGCGTATGCTCCACCCAAACAGTATCTCCATGGTGACACACATACTGTATATAGACCAACTTTTAAGGTGTGTGTCTGTGTGTTTTTTTCCTTTTTTTTCGTCTCTACCTAAGAGGCCTTTGAACCGTGACAACGGTTGAACGACAACGTCAGCAGATAAGGGGTTTCCCTCTTCGTGGCCTCCGGTCGCCCAGGCAACATTCCTGAGTCGACAAACATTGGCCCGGACTCTAGCGTGCATACCAGAGGATCTCCCAGGAAGTCCAAAAGGCTTTCCTGGCGTGTTGTTATTGTTGTTGCTATAGTAGTGGCCGCCAGCCAGCAAGTGCGTACAGGTGAGAGCAGGTATACCCTACTGTACCTACCTCTACCTGTTACCTTCCACTAATACCTGAGATAGAAATAGAACACAGTCTATGTAAGTCTATATATGGGCAGGGACACACCTGAAAGACGTCACAGCTGAAAGAACACTGTGGGCTGTCCCGGACATGCAAGGATACACTATGTTTGTTTTGTTGATATAAACAACATATCAACATGGTATCTGCCTTTATAGTTTATTAATAGAAACTGAAATAATTTTCTAAACTAGCATGCCAAAGAGAAATGACCTCAAGTCTGTAAAAGAATAATTTGCAGCATCAAAGAAACACAGAGATACTTTAGAAGGCTTAGGAGAGTTTTCTGACCTGACCCTTGAAAAAGTCAGTGTATGTGGTCCGGAGTGTGTATCTGTGTGTGCACATGGTTTGTCATGGTCACTAGGGAAGCGAGAGGCTTGCAGCCGTTCAGTGCAAACACAAACCAGGGCCATCTGTATGCCTGGATCCCCTCCAACAGCAACACTAGCGCACACACACACACTTTACATGATATCATGAATTGGGTGTCAGCGGTTGTAGCACCTCATCTTTCGACGTAAATGTATACGTCTGGGGGCCGAGGCAGATGTTCTGCATATTGTGATAACCTAAAAGGAGTTTTCTGGCCACAATTTCTATTCAAAACTCAGCGATGTCGAACAATTAACATTGTAAATTTGATCATTAACGGTTTAAATTAAATAACAGCTCCTGCAGTGTTTTTAATGGTTTTACATCACACAGATTGTGCGAGTTAGATACATCTCGCCTTAGGTCCTGGTTTTGCTGTTGCTGGGTAATGTTGAGAAAACAAATGAAGCATGTTGTTATGAACCAGTGACTGATGCTGTGTAGCAGCAGGCCAAAGTGAAAATGGCTCTTTTGCTGCCAGAGATTTGTATTGGAAACCACAGATCCATGTCGGCCTTAACTCTAGCACTACACAGATCCAATTCCACAGGAAAATGTGTGTTTGCAATGTGTTTTTGTGTGCGTGGTGGTAGGCCAAACATGCTTAAAAAGATTTCATTTGGTTTCACTCTGAACTCTAACTATAACCGAGTGTCTTGTCGATTTCACAGCGAGAAATCAAGACAAACGACGTGCAACAGGTCGCCACGGCAGTTGATGAACATGTGATGAATGCACTGTCATGCTGAAATTTGTGAGTGAGCCTCACGAAGCGCTTGGCAGCCAAACAAAACTCCAGGTGGGGGTAATTCAATTGGTCACATACCCCCCTCACATACCTAAAGTCGATGGGAAACTTCACATGCTTTGGATTTCAGAAATTTCTAAATATTTTCTAGTACTCATCCCCTAACAGCAACTTGAACTTGATATCTCCTTCTACGATCCTCTTTTTCTGTGTCTTCTCTCATCTTTAATGGAAATGTTTTTGAAGAAGGCATCCTTAACTAATTAAGTCTTCGAGGTTGTCCTCCACCAAACAAGAGCGATGGGATCCCAGCTGTATATACTACACATTCAACCATCCATCAAGCTGGTCCCCTTCCCTCTCAAACTCCCCGACTTCCCTTTGAACCCATCATTGTGGACTGAGAAAAGAAAAACATTTGACGGTCACGACAGTCTGCTGCGTCCTCTTATCAGCCATGCAGACTGCTAATACATATGGATTATTAATCACTGAGCGTCCAGATTGTGCTGGAGCCTCTTGAGCTGTAGCACAGACTGTCATTCAGTGGAGAGCTTTGTTTACCAACGGCTTATTTGGGGCAATTTGTTCTTTTCCTTTCAATTTAAGTAAGTTAAAGCATCAGTGTGTAGCATTTATTGGCAGAAATGGAATATAATATTAATAAGTATGTTTTCTTTAGTGTATAATCACTTGATAATAAGAATCGTTGTGTTTTCGTTACCTTAGAATGAGCCGTTTATATCTACATAGGGAGCAGGTCCGCCATGTTGCACCGCCATGTTTCTACAGTAGCCCAGAACGGACAAACCAAACTCTGTTCACTTTTCCTGCTTGGGCCGGAGTCGATAACGTTACTCGCTCCCGTCGCCGCCGCTCTCTCTCTCTCTCTCGCTTCACCACTCAATTCCCTCGACACTGGCTCTGCTCCCAATGACCTACGCTACTCTGACAACAACTGGCTTTAAAGAGGGCCACTCGCATTTTCGCGTGGGCCATCGTAGCTCTCCAACACGGGAGTGGCTTCAGTTGATTGCAAACTCCTCACCTCACTGCTAGATAGCTCCAGATCCTACACACTGAATCTTTAATGGCAAAAAAAAGGGTGGCGTGTGATGAAAAGTCAAGAGAATCACAGAAGTGATTATAATTCACCCTTAAAAGGTGTAAAATGCGAGATGGGAGCATTTCTATTGCCTCCCATGGCTCTCATCATGGCGACAACTGAGCCGGCGGGTCATAGCTAACGGTGCTAACAGCGCTAACAAACCAGAGGGTGGGTGTTACGTTTTTGCAACGCTACCTTCGGTTGGGACGATCCAATATATTGATGCAAAACAATGCTCTTATTTTTAAATTATTAACTGATGAAAAAAAACATTTGCACTTAAACATGAAAAATTTAGCACTTTATAATGAACAACAGGAGGCCCATTTTTTTTTGTTTTATTAAAAAGAATAATTGTTTTTCATTAAAGGTCACCTATTATGCAAAATGCACTTTTCCATGTCTTTTAAACATCAATATCTGTCCCCAGTGTGTCTACAAGTCACCATAGTATCATAAAAGACCATCCTCTCTCTTTTTCTCCTCCTCCGTTTGTCCGGAAATGGGTGCAGAAAAAAAATTTGCTTTTTTCCTTGTATCTTGACGTCATTAGGGAATGCAAGTCACGTGAGGGTTTCCTGGTCGAACCAGAGAGAACCTTCAGTAGCTGACCCCGGCCCACAGCGCGTCACTGTCTCTCCTCCTCAACCTAACTTGAGCAAAGTAGCTCCCTACAGTTAGTCTGCAAGAACCAGCAGAACAGGCTTCATGTACTCCCATCATCTAAATATAACATGTTCATTCACAAAGGCTTTATGTAATTACACTGTTTAAACAGATGATATTTATATATTATATATATTTGATGTCATGCATGTAGCAGAGTACAGGTAGTAAATAGTGACTTGTAAGCAACACAACACATTTCTGTTTCACAGTCAAACTTTATTTGAGTAGACAGATGACAATATTAATTATTCACAGCATTTGTAATCATCTCACCTGCAGTTATGTTAACATGGTACAGGAGAAAGTCTTCAGCTCTGGTAAACTATGGTAAGCTAAGCTCCGGTGGTCTGTAGTCATGGTAACACAGAGACAGCTACTACTGTAAATAATATACCATTACTCTGATCTTCCATACATTTATCTTTTAGCAGAAATAATGAACTGACTACTGTTTCACATCTTCTATTTTCCACCCTGATGGTCGCTGTGTTTACACACCGTGTCATAGCGGTAGCATGTAGCTAACCCGTTAGCATGTAGCTACATGCTAACGGGTTAGCTACATGCTACCGGGTTAGCTTTGTATCTCCATGTAAACAGAGCCATCTGCCCACAGCTGTCTGCTCTCCTCTGGGATGATTCTGTCGGTCATTTCTCACAGATGGATCTGTAAAGACAGACGTAAAACAGAGTGTATGTTTACGGTTTACAGAGTTGATGCATGAGGTAAACACTGAGCTAACTAACAGAGATATAAACAGCATTATTTACCTGAGAGAAACCGTCAGGAAAACCTGGAATCTGGACCGCAGATGTTGATCATGTGTCGCCGATTTCTGATCAGATTCCTCCGGTAACGTGCGCTGGGTGAAGTTTCTGGTTTATAAACTTTAAAGTGGTTTATAAACTTTATTCTAGCTGCTATCTCTCCACTCGTCTCTCTCTCTCTCTCTCTCCAGAGAGAGAGAGAGAGAGAGAGAGAGAGCTTCTCCGGGAGGGAGGGGGAGGGTGACGCTGTTGTTGAGGACGTTTGATTGACAGAAAACGCTGACCAATCAGAGCAGAGTGGGAGGAGACAGAGGCTACAGACACAGAAATCAGCACTTTTGGAAATGGGCTGAAACAGAGGTTATAGAGACATGCTGGAATGCATGATCTGATTGTTTTTTTGAAAAAAAACTTCAGAGACATGGTTTGGAGGTGTCTGAGACCTATAATAACTAGTTTAAATGGAGTATAATATGTGACCTTTAACACGTCTGGAGGAGCCCAGTAATAAAATTGTTAAATCGTATTTTAGTTGTTTTCGATAAATGTAACTGATTGTGTTACGTGGATGCATATGATATCGTCTCATATCGATATCAGGCCCCTCAATCGAATCAAAATTGTATCATAGCAGAATTCGTGATATCAGCAAATATCGTATAGTTGTCCAAAGAATCAATAGAATATTGTATTGTGATGAAACTTGTGATTTACACCCCTGCTGGAAGCATGCAAGGTCGACCCGGCAATGTCAACAAAGCACGGAGAAGTTCGGATAACAACACACACAGAGGGAGAGCAACTTCATCCTCTGCTCAGGTAGACATTACTCCACTATATCTTTACAAATAGTAGTTTGATGCTTTATTAATGCTCTATCGTATACAGCATCTTTATGGGGACATATGCTTACTAAATTTCATTGCAATTTATCCAATAGTTGTCGAGACATTTCACTCTGAATCAAAAAAGTCAACCAGATGGTGGCGCTAGCTTTCAACATGGATGTCTGGGAATGTCATGGCAATCCATACAATAGTTGCTGAGATATTTCAGTCTGGACCAAAGTGATACAGACGACCGACCGACAGACTGACTGGTATCACAAAGTGCTTTGCGTTTTCAAGTTCAGAGTGACAGAACGCATCCGATTAGATTAAACTTGACCGCAAGTTAAAGTTATCACTTCAATCTGACCTTCAGCAGTCTGTGTTTTTCCAGGTGGGTTTTCATATGAGTCACCCAGACAGTTTTGCAGGTTCTTCTAGTTTTGTGTTTGGATTTCAACAGATGCGCTAAATTGCTACCAGCATGTGGCACACATCTGATCCGACCCCTGAAAGAGTCTTATCAGATGTACTATGACAGCGCTCACTGAGGAAGAAATAAACATAGTTACGTGGCGAAGCTTTATCCTAAATCCTAATCGCACTCTCACTTCTCGTCAAGGAGTTACTTGGATACGATAAGATGTTTTCATGTTACCAACCGTCATCTCAGTGGGCATGATACTACTGGTGCTTTCACTAAATGTAGTGTTATGTAAGAGCTATCATTTTGAGAATTTGGGTAATGCCCTCAGTGGCAAAGCAAGCATACTGAAGTGAATTTTAATTTCCCAAATGTAGAGTAATTAAGACACAACAACCCTGTACGATTGATCTTTTTAGTTTTTTGTGGAGTATCCCCGATTTGCCTGGTTGTGTTAGGCCAAGGTAACAAAAGTCAACATTTTTCGATCACTCTATTAATATTATTCTATATATATATACATATATATATATATATACATATATATGTTACCAGTGACTCACTTATGATTGCCTAGTTAGGAATCTCAGTTCAAGCAAGCAGATTTCCACCTTTTCTAATCCGTCTTTACTAGATTTCAGTATTCATTCTGTAGCTTCTTTACCGCTGCCTTCCCCTTTTTTTCAGCATTTCTCCGCCTTAACATGTAAATTATATTTGCCTTCCTCCATTGCTCAGGTTGAGGTATGGACTTCTTCTTCCTGTCAGCTACAGCTACAGCAGACTCAATGAGCACACCACCTGCCCAGACTGCTAACAATCTCAGGGTGATTGTGGACAGCAATCTGTTGTGTCAGGCCGATATCGCAGCTGCACAATCCACTCATCTCTTCCAAGATCTCTTAAAGAAATATCACTCTTTTATTCCATCATGGCCTCATTCTCATACCTTGAATATCTTCCGTCTTTATTTGGGCCGTTTTCAAAACTTCTTTACCTAACAATTTATGGCCACTCAGCAGATAAGAAATGTTGCAGTCAGAATGTAGCATTATTCTGCCGTTGCATTCATTATTATGATTTGCTCTATATAATAATGTCAGTTAAATAGATCAAATGTAAATGCAAGTCAAACAATGGTCATAAACGTGCCAAAACAAGCCAGATCCCTTTTTAAGTCTACATGTGACGCCACCATATGTAACATTGTCTGCCGTTTAAGTATCTTTTGGCGCCATCTAGTGACTATTTCTCGGTGTAGGCTGGCAGTATGGAACACCATGCTGCAAAGAAAGTAATAAATCATGAAATAAATGTCAGACTTGTGTAAGGAAAACTGGGTCAAAGCCATAAAAACATCCTACACCTACAGTAGAGCCGACAAAATCTGTGAGACTGAGAAGGTCCAGGTGGGAAACGCCGGGGCCATTCCTTGGATTTATAACAATAAAGCAGGTCGAGTGATACCATCTGGATCAGAGAAGAACTGCATGAGACTTTCACCAGTGAAACCAGAATGTCAGAAACCATTGTTGGGTGGGAAAAAAAACTATGTGATTTGTATTCGTATTGCGTAAGGTGAGGGTTGATCTGAGTATCACCCCACCAGTGTAATTAACTTAGTTATAGTCACTGGGGTCACTCCCTAAAAACGATCGTATACTGGGTGAAATTTGTCAAACCAACTATTATGACTCACAAAAAAGTATTAAGAAATTACAGCCGGAGTTCAGTAACTTTATTTAAAATATCAAGTCAAGGCAATTTTATCTATGTAGCTCAAAATTACAACGAGGGCTTTACCACAGGGTAGTAATGGTAGGAGATTTTCACGGGACGATAACGATCTTGGAAAATATCCCAGTTTCGCAATATCATGGTATGCAGTATTACACTTTTATTATTGGCCTTGGAAGGTGGTATTGTTTTCACTGGCGTTGGTTTGTCTGTCTGTCTGTCTGTCTGTCTGTCTGTCTGTCTGTCTGTCTGTCTGTCAATGAACAATCCGACAATTCCAATCAGCCTGAGCATTAAAGGGGATATATCATGCTCATTTTCAGGTTCATGCTTGTATTTTGAGTTTCAACTAGAACATGTTTACATGCTTCAACGTTCAAAAAACACATTATTTTTCTCATACTGTCTGTCTGAATATACCTGTATCTGTCTGAAACACTTAGTTTTAGCGCATTTCAACGGAATTGCGTTACTAGGAAACAGTTTGGGTCCCTGTTTACATCCTGTCAGCTGATGTCGTTCACATACACTGCACCAGGAAATAAACTGGGACACATTTATTATGTTTACGTTTAAAACCATGAAACAAATGTATGATAAGAACTTTCATACCACAGTATACCGTTACAACCCTACTTTGTCTGTACACAGTCTATCCCTAGACCCTTGATTCAGATAAGGAACAACTGCAACACTTTGTAATACAACACAATTCACAGTGTAATTTGGTTGTATGAATCAGCTACCAATAACACATATACTGCTTCCTATTGGTATTTAAATGTAGAAAACAAGACTATATGGTGAACAAGGGTGTAACAATTGGGCAATTTAGAGAAAAAAGGAGAAATAAATTATACTACTATTACTAGCCTACTATACTACGGGGTGTAGCTGGGAAACAAAACTGACGTTTGGGGAAAATGGTGTTAATAACCTTGAAAAGAATTTCCGGCAATGTGTAAAACTGTTTGCTGGGAAATTAGCTTTCTGGCAGTAGAACTGAATAATGCCAAAAAAAAAAAGCAGATGCAAAAACATGTTTAAATGTAACAGAGGGCTACGAGTACGAATCAGCAATCGTCTCTTTCATGGTGATTGCAACTACATACCCTGCGGTGTATTGAGACGCCTTTGACTTAAACAAATAACAGAAAAGGGCACAATACAGATGATCACCTTTTCACCTCCTGCTGCTGCACCCACTTTCAAATGGGAACATCTACCAACAACGCCCAAGGAGTGACTAACCAACGAACAGTCATCTCTCCTCCACGGTCTGCAAAGTGTCTGATGATTCAAAGCATGGACAATGTCCAGGCAAACGCAGTGGGAGTAAGAGTCTGTGAGCCATTATTGGAACGGAAAAAAAAGAAAAAATGTGTTAAAATTGAGCAGAAAATGTGTCATCCTAAACAAATCAAACTGTATAGAAGAGGAAAATCTGCAATCTGATGGTACAACTGAAATTATGGTTGTTTTTGTGTCACAGGAACTCAGAATTTGCATGATGGACATATAAACTCTACATTTGTAGCCACAGAAAATATTTCCTGAGCAGCTGTTGATTGTTGTTTCTTTCTGGCAGTCTAAACCTCCTCGAGATTTCATCACCCTGATGTTTGTGTTGATTCATCTGTTGCTCGTTGAGCCAGAGAACACGGAGCGATACAGGAATGACAAGCATGTTCATCGATTTCTAAACGTCTTTCTGGTCTGAAATGTGCTATTAAGGCTTCCATTACCTCTCCGAGACCATCATAAATCTGACAATGGGACTTCTATAGCAATTCAAATGCAGTCAGAGTTACGTCTTTATGTATCGGAGTGATCAATGGCTTTTAATATCTCTGGTTTTCCTCTCGTCCGGGTCAGTGGGTTCAGGCAGCTATGGCACACATCCCACAGTAGGTGGCACTATACCACATGACATTAATACACTTTAACACCTGCATATGCTATAAATAACAATAAAGGTCGATGCTACATAGCTGAAATTGATCATTAACAGCAGTAGCATCATTATTCTTAATAAAATAGGTTTGTTTTATTGAATTATGAGTACAATTTTCAGATCTTAGTCCTTCCGTCTCAATGATTTTGTGACTTTAGATCTCAGTCAGTCCATCTTTAATGAGGCCAGACTCGAAAAAATAAAGTTTTACTGTGAAGTTCTACGCTTTTATTTCATCAACACCAATCTGGTTCGGATCTCCATGCACACACACACACTCACACATGCATGGAAAAAGATACCAATTACTGTGTGACCACTGGTGACAGCAGGGCAGAGCTGCACAGTCATACTGGGGGTTTGATGTGTCGTTATCCATATAAACCTCTTTCTGCCTCGCCGGTTGCCGTGCAGCACCAGACTGCGTCTTCCTCTCTCCGTGCACACACTGCGAAGCCCTGATAACACTGTGTTCAGTTGTGACAGAAGATTTCAAAACCTAAATCTGCAAACTGTATTACAGACATGCAAAGGACGGCAAAGCCTTCTTTAAAGCAACTTCTACAAAGCAAGTCATTCTGAATTTAAAAGAATGATTTTGAGATGCAATTTCTATGACTCATGTTATGTTATCCGTCTCAATGGTGATTCATTGAGGGTGGTCATTTAGAGAGAATTACATAGAGAGGGACAAAAAAAATAATAAATGAGTCATTCTCTGCTGTTTATGATCCATTCTTTCTCTTGAATAAAACTGAAGGAGGATTTTCAATAATTAAAACGTTCAATTGATTTTTCCAAGTGGGCTTGTTTTGACTAACATGTTATTATGGATTGCTCATCATTGATCGACATCGCGGATGAAAGAAACTGCATTTACATGACATACCTCTCTCTACGCTAGCTCTAATCTCTATCTTTGACCACTGTTCAGTGATCACAGTAAGAAACCAATCATTTTTTATCCTCAAAATGATTTATGGTGTTGGAGCATGTTGGAGAAAATGAGCCGACCGTAACGATCTGTGGTCCAGCTGACGGCGAGATAAATGACATTGCTTTACTGGCACTCCTGCCCTATCTGACCTAAAAATTAAAAAAAATATATCAGTATCTGTGAGAAATTATGCATTAATGCAAAATGTTAACATGTACGGGCTGCAGTATGGAGTGCTTTCTTAAATGCGATATGGTATAAGGTGGTAAAAGGCATCGCACGTTCAGCTGATGAAACTTTTTGTGCCAACTGCTGGCTCAGTATCACATTTACAAAAAGTATAGATCAGTAACTGATCAGAGTCATGGATACGGAGTCATTACTCTAAGTGAAACCCACCATTTATGGATAGTATCCAACAGTTAATACACATCGTTCCATGGCAGCAAATATGCATGAGGTGAGCCCAAAGTTAAGATCTGACTGTCTGGCTGAATAATTTAGATTCCCAAACAGGGGTCCTTTGGTTGTTCGCCAGGGAGTATAAACGTGGAAAGATTGTGCAGCAGCTCAATAAATTTGATTTAACAAAAAAATTAGTATTAATAATTTATAAAAAACACCTTGATGCAACTAAGCAAACAAGCAAGCAGAGAAGAAAAGAGAAACAAGCTGAAAAATAATGGATAAACAGTGGAAATAGATAATAATAATGAATGAATGGTTGAACTAAATAGCCAAGATAAATGGTTAAAATGTTATCTAAAAATTATGGATAATTGGTTAAGACCATCAGGTAAAAGTAATGGAAAAATTATTAAAATTGTTAGCTAAAAGTAAATGATAAATAGTTTAAATTAAAGCTAAAACTGATGAATAGAAAACCTAAGCATTGACTGTTCACTGTATAAAAATAAATATTGTAACATCCACTATCCACCAAATAATATCCAGTTTAAAATCAATTCAAAAGAGCACGTGTGTGTGTGTGTGTGCATCATGTGTGAGTTATGGTCATTTAAAATATATATTCCACAACAATCGCTTCTAATTTTAAAGACATTTGACCTTATTCAAGCCATTTCTAAATGCTATTTGTCTGTATATTTGTCTCTTTCTGTCTCTGGCTTTTCCCATCTCCTTTCTGTTCTTCATGTTTGTGGTCAAATTAAAAGCTGACAGAAAATTAAAAAAAACATTTTACCAGAATAACGTTGAAATAATTCATATTTTGTGATTTCATTTCATGCTGCCTCACAACATTTAATCAATATTAACAAAAACAAAAATCAACATAATGAGCCCTCTTCTCCAGTACCACCAGTACCACCAGCACAGTAACAACAATATAAACCCAAATGGTACAGTATAAAATGATCTGCATGTGTGATCTGAACACTCATCCAGACCAAAGGAGGATTACAGGACTTCTACACGCATTGATCTGAAGAAAGGCGGATGCTACGTTGTTCTTAGTGTGGAATCCATCCATCAGGTCCTCTAAATGAGCCTGTGGGCGGCTGCATCGTACTGAGCCCGGGACTCACCAGCACACCCAGTAATGAGCCTGCTCGTCCCCTGTAGCTAGTGATAAATGACATGGGACCATAATGGCTCCTCTCTCTAGCGATGGATTGACAGCACAGCAAAGCAGGACTCGGCCCTGTGATACTGTGAGCATCTGAACACATAACATGCATTGTATTTTCATACAGTACTACAAACCAGAAACACTGCTTAGACAAGATGTACAGTATGTAGTTAAAATGTTTAAACAAGGGGGTTACGCAAGATCTTCCATGTCATTTACCCTTCTGTCTACTGAATGGATTGATGATTTTCTCTCTGATAATTATTAAAGTTATTTTTGGCTCAGGTTTCATTATGCATAGGTGTACTGTATAGGTAATTATTTGAATATGTATATGACAGGAACAGTGCAACATACCAAGCTACAAATCAATAAGTGCTTTGCATACTTAAAATAGCCCTGCTTACAAAGTGCAAGTTACAGTGCATGTGCAGTACATCTATGATTTGCTGTGGTGCTGCCAATTTTCCATAGTTTGACTCAATTTAGCCACTTGTGTTCAAGCTCATAATATGCTAAATATGTTAATCTCACTGTCTAATCCATAACCATTTTAAATGAGTGCCCATGTTGTAGGGTTAAAAGTACAAAGACAGACATTGCAACTACTGCTGTCTTCTTAGAAATTATTGCTATTTGACTCCAGTGTTGTAGCAAAGCTCAACATGAATTACCTGTATGATGTGGAATAATCAATGCAGCAGTACTTTACAGTGTATAACATTATGGAAGTTATTTATGAGTGTGTTGAATTTGCATGTGCTTAATAAACACACTGAGTTTCTTCATCTAGTAGGCTTATACAAAACATACAGTATTGTCTATGTGTAAAGTGAAAAATGGTGCTCCGCAGTTAAACACAGGTGACTACGTATATATGTATATATGTCTATATATATGTATATATATGTATATGTGGTATTCAGTGTACATACACATACATACACATACATACATACATACGTATGTATGTGTATGTATGTATATATTGCGGGTTGTATTGCATGTGCATATTGTATATTATAAATTGTATATTATGAATAATAATTTGTGCATATAAGAAAAGATAACAAATAGTCAATATGATTAAGATAAATATGTAAGTAATGAATAGGTATTGTGATTAAGTTATATTATAAGTAATGAATTGGTATTCTGGATTGATAACAAATTTATATTTAGATAAGGATAATTATATCAGTAATTCCTTTATATTTCTGTATGACACAGATTAAAGGTAATAGTTATAGTTAGAATAATTATAAATAATAATAATTATAGTTAGACGAATTGAGGTAAATTTAATTAGAGTATATGTATGGCTCAATAAGGAAGCTGGTTAATAATTAATAATTGATTTATGGAGAAGGGGTGGGATTAAATAAATTTATACTTCTCACTCCTTTTCGAATATGTAAATCAAGGCATCAAGTGTTGACAATTATTTTTCTTACGCTTTTCATTGTATGTAAATACTACTTCTTTCTGGCTGTCCACTTGTTGGTATGATCATTCTTTTTCTTTATTTTTTATTTTATTTTTTTCTGTATTCTACATGTTCGAAATAAATTGTGAAATGAAATGAAAATGAAGAACATACCTGTTCTCCACCGTTTGTCGTTATACTGCAGGATTCCCCAACTTTACCGCGTAGTCCTTCTGCTTTCCTGTTTGGTAATCCTCTCAGAAATATGCTTGAGATCCAGAAAGTCTGTTCCTGACTAGCTATAGGGACCATATCCAAGTAAAACACACCGACCGGAAGCGGAAAAAATTTATTCTCTGACAAGCTAGCAGTTAGCTAGCTAGCTAGCCTACTCCTTAAATCTCCTTATTGTTACCAGTGGTTTGGTTTATAACAATATCCTGCGGCTGGTGAGCACCGAGAGCTGTTTAATCCCAAGTGTTTCTTCAAAAGGAAGACTTTCACATTTGTGTTGTAGAAGATAATCAACGTCGTTGACCTTAGCCTGTTAGCCAGTTAGCCTGCTAGCTTCTTTAAAACTTCTTCTGACAACTACGAGCAAGTGACGACACCAGAATGAGGCAAACAGCCAATCAGACGGCAGTGTGGCAGCAGGTGGTACGTCTGATCTCGGCCCTCCGCCCTCCGCTTTCAGTGCCAACTGCTCTGAGCATGCGCATTATTGTTTTCACTAGCGGTACTTGGCATTGGTACTGTTCTCTTGAGCAAAGCGCGTTTAAAACACCATTTTAAACCACTACTATATCCAGCCAATGGCCTTATATTGTATAATAATGATAAATAACAACAGAGGTAATGTTCTGTGTCATGCATTAATCCAGAATTAGAATTTCTAAATTACCACTAAAAGCATTTTTTTTTCTGCTGCCAGCAGGTGGGGTTTTGATAGAAAAGATAAGTGATGTCACTCGGTCAAAATGTCTGTCTGTTAATAGTTTGGCAACTACAGGCCTCATTTCCATGAAATTTGATGTGGGTATTCATAGTGGATGATGATGATTCACAGGCAGAAAACATAGCAACAGACTTTGGCAGGGTCTGGGGCTCTGAGTAGAGAGAGAAGACATCACTAGAAAGATACAGAACAGTAGTGGAGAGAGAGTGTTGAGGCCATCTGGTTTCTCAAGAAGGAGATGCTGCTGTCACCATATCGTCCGCAGTCTATCAGGGGTGCAATGATCGCGGTACCTAAATTATATTCAACTTCTCAAGTTTAATAAGTGAAGCCTTTTCTATTAGTTCAATAGACTCACCTCTAAATTCACATATGATAAATCTTTCATATTTTCATTCATGCCTCTTGGATAGGCTATGTATTTGTTTCAGTGCCATTCAGCACTCAGTGGGTGGCATTTCCTTTTTATTTCATACTTTGATTTCATTCTTTTTCAAACGCACCCGATAGGCTCCACAGTATTGGTGTTTGCCACAACAATGCAGTGCCTGGACATAATGGCACTATAGCAGCCATCTCACCTAGCCACTTAGCATTAACCAGGAAATGGCTGCAAACATTTTGCTCTGGTAGACTAAAGGTTAAGGCTCTCTCGCTCCCCTATTCCTGAAATGCAACAGGAAGTATTTGTGTTTCACCTCATCAGAGGCAACACATTAAAGGGTTTCTACACCAGACAAGACAGATTATAAAGCCTATGTGATTTGTGTTGGTTTTGGATGGATCATTGACTGCCATCTAAAGAGTTTAAGAGTACGCACTGCTGACTCTGTTAGGCTGTTGTACCAAATTGATGAATAACCAGAGGATCACCAAAGTCATAGAGTGCTCCAAGGATGACCTATTTTTGTAGGCCAACCAGGAAGTTAGCATCGCCCAGGTTCCCTTTACAAAAAGCCGATGGGATTTTCTCATTGCGTTTTGGATTATTGCAGAAAATAAGCTCTGTGACGAACAAATGTTTATGATACTTACACGTTTTGTTCAGCAAAATAATCTTCACAAATGAACACCACTTTATGATTTTTGAAGTGGGAATGCAATCGCCAGAAGCAAAAAGCTAACATTAGGCTAAACTACACCACGGTCGCATGAGCTCGAGTATACACAACGAGGCTGTAAAGGTGAACGAGTCGGCGTGATGACGTTTAGTAATCTTATTTAGCCGCTTGTTAGCAACCGCCTTTTTTTTAAAGACATATAAAAGCTTCAAAATTCACGAGGGGGTATGTATTGATTTATTTTAGGTTGTAGAACAAGACGTTAAAATCTCTTCAGCTTGTGTTAACCACAGATCTTATTTCAGGCATCCCATTGACTTCCAGACGAGGGAACCGGAAGTGCTAAAATGCTAACTCATTTACGGGTTTTAGGACTCATTCTTGTAGCACTCTATTAGGATTAAATAGTAATTTCAATATTTTAGTCTGAACCAACCAACCAACTGACAGTATCATCCCTAAAGCCACACTGCTAGAGTGGCCAAAAAGCTTTGCTCTAAGAATTTGGCAAGATTACAACTTTTTCAAAATTTCCAATTTTCTTATGTATTTAGACATGATTATTAAAAACTATAGAATTGCATACAAATTCTGTTAATGAGGTGCTTCTACAGCGACACAAATGCAGCACTTTCCTGTTCATAACATTGTAACTGTACACCGATGCAAGGATGAAACTGAAACCTCGAACACTACCCAGAGTTTGAATGGAGTGACATATCACCCAGCTCACAGTGTGAATGCATGGCTTCACAATAATATGCCTCTCTAACCTAGTAATATTACTTTAACCATAATTGATGTACCATGCAAAGATATTGTGGAAAGTGGAACATGTAGAAAAGTTGGCAGTGGAAAAAAGACAATGAACTAACCAGTGCAAAAATGTAATAAAGCACATTTGAATTGGAGTTTGGTGAACTTGTCTTGTATAAGGTCAACCCTTTTGTACTGTTATTTAAATAGTGTTTTGTACATCTGTATCTCAGGAAATGTGTTGTCTGTTTCTGTTTCCACAATTCCTTCTTCCGTGGCTTTCTAGTAAATTAATCATGTAGGTTCTGGTCATGTTATTACATTTTATTCTACAGACTTCACATCATGTTATAAGATTCAGAGCCACGTTTTCAGTAAGTGATCAGTTCTGTGGTTAGCTTGTATGGACAAGAAATTACAAGCAAAAGAAGCAAGACATTTTTATGTTTTTCTAGAAATTTCAAAGATAGTATAATTAAATCTTATTTCTATTGGGTGGTTCAAAATATATTGTAAAGTATAGATTTGCTACAAACATTGCAGGTGTTGGACATTGGAAATGAATGGATGCAGTGTGTAAGTGCATTAATAGAGGCTGTTGTATATAGAAAGGTTTAAAAGGGAAGTATATTGTATCATGGTGGGGTATAGTGGCAAGAAGAGGAAGTGGATGTTTCCAGCTTTGTGTCTCCTCATGCTATTTATTTGTGTATTTCGTGTGTATGTTATACTAACAAAATACTCTATGCTGTGTTATTGTTTGTAAGTTTTAAATGCATTATGCAAAGCACTTTGAAATGTGTATGACATTATAAATAAACTTGCCTTGGCCATTGTTCCACCACCACTGTTGATGAATTTCCATAAATGTTTGCTTTGTTACTTTGCTGCTGTTTATGTACACTGTAGATGGTTCGAGTTGTGTTACACATCGCTGACAACCAAATGACTGTAACCCATTCAGGGCCATGCCAGGTGGCCTGCCGACCATTTTCTAATTCACAATGAAAATAAATCAGATTTTTTTGTTGTAGTAAATAAGGTGCCAGAGTGCATAAAAAAGCATCAAATAGACTAATAGTACCGGGGGAGAAAGAGGTCCGGGTTTAGCCCCAAATGTCCTCAAATCCTGCGTACACCTGACCTGTGTGGGGCTGCTGGGACTGCAAAATATTATTACCACAACCCCGACTGACTTTACTGTCTTTCAGAGGCTCTAGCAGATTCAGATTTAGGGCTAGAGTGAAGCTACAGATATCATGTGACAACCTAAGGAATCCATCGCTACCAACCATGTCATGCAAACATGTCAGGCTAAATAACGCTCCAAAGCTGGGCTAAATTTTAGCGAGGAAAAACGGGCATGGCCATTTTCAAAGGGGTCCCCTTGACCTCTGACCTCAAGATATGTGAATGAAAATGGGTTCTATGGGTACCCATGAGTCTCCCCTTTACAGACATGCCCACTTCACGATAATCACATGCAGTTTGGGGCAAAAACCATGCAGTATTTTGTATGCAGTATAAATGTGTTATTTTTGCCTATTCTAAAAATGGTATATCTGAATATTTCTACATACTGGGGTCTCTAAACAGTCTTGAATAAAGCTGAGAAGCTGAGACTCTTCTGGATCCAATGAGTCCAACTGTATTCATGTATGATGATTTTAGTTCCCATAGTAGCCATTTCATTTTAGTGAGAGCATTTTTTGAAACTTGACCTCACTGTATAAAATGACCTGTGGTGACCTCTAGGATAATCACAGCCTCATGAAACTTTACAGCCACAAACTAGAGACCTAGAGTATTCAGAAGATGGATGGATCAAACTAGAGACCTAGAGCATTCAGAGGATGGATGGATCAAACTACAGACCTATAGCATTCAGAGGATGGATGACTTTCCTAGCTTGATTGACAATAAGGGGGTTTCTGAGCAGTTTACAGAACAGAAGTGCTCGCCATCCAATCACCGAAAAATACAATTCCTATTCTATTGTGGGTCTCAGAGGGTTAACTGGCCCCTGGCCTCCTGTCATGTTGCAGAAGTGGCCCCCAGGCAAAGCAAGTTGACAAGCATAGTGCAAATGAGTCATGGACGACCCAGAAAGAAAAGGTCACAAGAAAGGAAAAGATTCTCTGACTCATATATCATCTCATCAAACAAAGTTAAGCTTAGTATTCATAGCCAAGTACAGTTTTACCATTGTGTGTGGCCAGGGGTTGCCAGGTTGTGTTTATCCTTTCTTTTTGATAATTATTAAGATATAATCCATTAATAAATGCTCATGGGGTTTTCACTTGCCGGCTGTCAATCACTCGCGAACTCCGACCAAACGGTCAAACTAGGCAGCGCTGATCAAATATGAATCAATATTCTGTTACTGTAATGCCTATTTCTCTCCTCAAATGTTTTCAGAATCATCTTGTAGTGTACTGTTTAGCTGTAAAATGAGAAAGTTTGTGACCCGGCAGCCATGTTGAGATCTGATGAGGAAATACCAAGCACCGCCCACCAGCCGGAGCAAAGCCAATAGGAACACTCTCTCTCTGAAATGACCTGTGATTGGACAAAGTCTCCCGTCACTTTTAAAGCCTGAAAACAGAGCCATGATGAGGTGCAGAAGTCTCTCAGAACACTTGAATTACAATATGCTGAAAGGTTATTATGGAATTTTTGCTCAATAATGCAAAAACATTGTTGCCTACTGAAGCTTTAATTCACAATCATAATATTTTTTTCAGGAAAAGCCATACTATTCGTCTACATAAAAATGATCAAGAAGACCTTTAAAGGGACTGTTTGTAACTTCTTACACGTATAAATCATTGCGGGTCGGTGTCCCATGCACGCTCGCGTGTGGCTACGCTGTTCAGACTCAGAGTGTGTTCCAATCCACGTACTTCCAGAAGTACACTTTAATGTAGTGCACTTTGTGCACTCTGTACTCACTTGAGTAGTGCGTACATGTCAACGGGGTAGGGTCGTCTCAAATCGAATACTCTGCGGCGCACTGACCGGAAATGACGATCGCAACATTTGACCGCGGCCCGCTACCCGCCAAAATATCTTCTGAAAAAAAATGAAAGCAGAGTGGAAATTACGTTTCCAACGTCGTCGCCTACGCCTACGATGTGTCCTCCTGTTGGCTGAAAATGCACCGGTATGTTTACGTATTGTTTTGTTTTATTCTGTTATCTACGTATGTTTGAATAGTGGTCGTGGCTCCGCCCCTTCAGCTACATAGCCAAGATGGCGACAGTTGAGTGTGGAAAGTGTCCAGCGTTCCACACTCAACGATCTGTCCGTTTTGAGTACAACATCCGGGTACTTTGAGTGCACTGCATTTTGCTGTACTTCCCAGTGTGAACGCTCTTATGCACTCAAAATAGTAAGTGTAAGTACAGAAGTACGCGGATTGGAACACACTCTGAGACTCCAACACAAACTACACGGAAGCACCAAAACCGCAAAGTTCTATCTAGTGAAGCCCGTCTGTTGAACAGTTTTGGCCGCGGCTGGAGGACGCAGGGGAGACCGTAGCTTTGGTCTCCAGGGCCGGAGTCTCTGCTGAACTCTGCTCCTCTGCCTGCCTGCCTTCACTCACACGCCGCGCTCGTTCTCACTCTTTCGCTCCACTCTCACGTGCATCCAATAAGTGCATCCAAATGTTACACTGACCCCTGGTGGTTACATGTATGTACAACATTTACACATTGATTCAGAGTCTGCTTTAGTTGCCAAGTACATTCATACAAGGAATATGACTCCGGTTTTATGCATTTCTCTCAGCGTAATTAGACAGAAATTGAAAAAATAACTGCTTGGGACAAGGATAACAAAGCTGGACAGATAAAGATGAGGAAGAGACAGGACTGCTGTGTACACAGGTAGTGATAAAACAGTTGTATTTATAAATATGATATCAATATATATAAAGAGCACCAATGACCAGCAATGAAATGAGAAATAAAATGTCTATGTAGAAGTCAAGTGTTCTGTGAGTTGTAGATGATGCAAATAGTGCAAAGAAATAAATAGTGAATGGATATACATGGACTGGATGATTATGTTCAGTATGTACATGTAAATACATCTGTATATACAATGAGTAGGAATTATATTCATAGTGACAGATTATATGTACATATTAAAAAATTGTGCTTGTGTGTTATTTTTATTTATTTTAATCACTTAATGCCAATTCCAACATGGCCTTTATTAATTTCCAGGCTACAATGCTAAACCTCCCTCAGGGCCCTGTTGGCTGTTGGCTGAGCAGCTGTATAGTTAACATCACACTGGTGTTCTCATGTATAGTTAACATCACACTAGTGTTCTCATGTATAGTTAACATCACACTAGTGTTCTCCTGTATAGTTAACATCACACTAGTGTTCTCATGTATAGTTAACATCACACTAGTGTTCTCCTGTATAGTTAACATCACACTAGTGTTCTCCTGTATAGTTAACATCACACTAGTGTTCTCCTGTATAGTTAACATCACACTAGTGTTCTCCTGTGTGATTCTACTGCCACTAATTGGCCGAAGATGCATTGAGCCGACTGATGATTTTAAAGAGGCTGCTGCACCTACACGCTGTGGACAACCCACGCACACGAAGAAGAGCTACGTAATCTCTCTGTTTGTGTTACAGACAGACAGACAGACAGACAGGCAGGCAGGCAGACAGGCAGACAGACAGGCAGGCAGACAGGCAGGCAGGCAGACAGACAGGCAGACAGACAGGCAGGCAGACAGGCAGACAGACAGGCAGGCAGACAGGCAGACAGACAGACAGGCAGACAGGCAGGCAGACAGACAGACAGACAGGCAGGCAGGCAGACAGACAGACAGACAGACAGACAGGCAGACAGACAGACAGACAGGCAGACAGACAGACAGACAGACAGACAGACAGGCAGACAGACAGACAGACAGACAGACAGACAGACAGACAGACAGGCAGACAGACAGACAGACAGGCAGGCAGGCAGACAGACAGGCAGGCAGACAGGAAGGCAGACAGACAGACAGGCAGGCAGGCAGGCAGACAGACAGACAGACAGGCAGGCAGGCAGACAGACAGGCAGGCAGACAGACAGACAGACAGACAGGCAGGCAGACAGACAGACAGGCAGACAGGCAGGCAGACAGACAGACAGACAGGCAGGCAGACAGACAGACAGGCAGGCAGACAGACAGACAGACAGACAGGCAGGCAGGCAGACAGACAGACAGACAGGCAGACAGACAGACAGACAGACAGACAGACAGGCAGACAGACAGGCAGGCAGGCAGACAGACAGGCAGACAGACAGGCAGGCAGACAGGAAGGCAGACAGGCAGGCAGGCAGGCAGACAGACAGACAGGCAGGCAGGCAGGCAGGCAGACAGACAGGCAGGCAGACAGACAGACAGACAGACAGGCAGGCAGACAGACAGACAGGCAGACAGGCAGGCAGACAGACAGGCAGACAGACAGACAGACAGGCAGGCAGACAGACAGGCAGACAGACAGGCAGAGAGACAGACAGGCAGACAGACAGACAGACAGACAGACAGACATACAGACAGGCAGACAGACAGACAGACAGGCAGGCAGACAGACAGACAGGCAGACAGACAGACAGACAGACAGACAGACAGGCAGACAGACAGACAGACAGGCAGACAGACAGGCAGACAGACAGACAGGCAGACAGACAGACAGGCAGGCAGAGAGACAAACAGGCAGACAGGCAGGCAGACAGACAGACAGTGGAGGGAGCATCTCTTCTCTCAACATCATCGCGGAGTTTAATCTTTCTCTTTCTCCATCACCGAGGAGGAGGAGGAGGAGGAGGAGGAGGAGGAGGAGGCGCCTGTCAAACCTGTGGAGCTACACTACACACACACCCACACGCACACTTACGCACACGTACACACACGTCGCCTCTAGAGTAGTAGGACACGGTAAACCGGTTGTACCGCCTGTTGGGGGGATTCTCCGCCGTGCTCTGCCGGAACACTCATCTCATTCTCGGCTTGAAGGAAGTTGAACCGAACAGGTGCGTAAAGCAGCTCCTTTATTTCTTCTTCTTCTCTTTCTACTAATATATATATATATATATTTAAATCCTTTATCAGCTACAGCATTATATTATTATTATTTCCCTATCTACTAGGTCTATTTTAATGTATCATAATGAATAGTAGAGCTCAGTGTGGCTGTTCCTACAGGTGGATATTCAGCTGCTGTGATTTTGGTAAAGTAGGGCGGTGGCATCGTTTTTTGTGTCACACGTTTTTAACACCGATCTTCTTCTATATTGTGTTTTTGCCATCCTCACAGCTGTGTGTGTGCGTGTTAATTCGGGAGCCAATCGAGCAGACATGGACATTTTCAAGAAGGGTTTCAATAAAGCCAAGGATGGAGTCACGATGGCGGCTGAGAAGACTAAAGATGGGGTCACGCTCGTCGGTGGGTGCTGCCAATCAATCTGATTCACTATTCAACATCTGAGTCTGAATGAAACAGGGCATTTTATTTATCATTTGTGTGCCACTATTATGTCCATATTTGTGACTAATTGAGCTTCACCTGCCTTCTCCTTTCAGGTAACAAAACAAAGGCTACAGTCAGCACAGGTAACACCTCTATATCAATTCTCTTGTTGCTCTGAAATAGTGTATAAATGTACACATTTTTGTAAATTCAGCCTTTTTTGACACAATCTTTGACATAAAAGCAAAACGAAAGTGTAATCTCACTGGATCCTCAGGTGGTTAGTGAGAGAGAGGTGTGTCATATTTCAGCACCTTACTCAACACTAAGCTGCCTAACTCCCCATGGGCCGGGCACTGCCATTCCTCATACATAACAAGCAGAGAAGCCAAGGGAGGGAGACTTCCTGCCAGAGGCGTCCAGGGGAAATGGCTGTGTTGTTGTGTATCATAGCTGCTAGTGAAGTGAATGTGTTTTGGAAACTGATGATACAGAATGTCTTATAGCCACTAAATGAGGGAAGATGTCTTTTTTTTTTTTTTATTTCTCAGTGGGAACAAGCGACCTACATTAGATCTATAATCTGATCATCTGGTTCCATAGGCGGATATGATGCCTTAGTGCAGCTTAGTTGTGATTATTATTATGTGTAACACTATCACATACAGTGCAGAGCATCAAAATTAACTTGGAATTAAACCTTTTTTAATGCAGCGACAAATTGGTCAAAACTTAAAGGTCCCATGTCGTGCTCATTTTCAGGTTCATACTTGTATTTTGTGTTTCTACTAGAACATGTTTACATTCAGTAATGTTAAAAAAAAAACTTTATTTTCCTCATACTGTCTGCCTGAATATACCTGTATTCACCCTCTGTCTGAAACGCTCCATTTTAGTGCATTTCAATGGAATTGCAATGGAACTGTGTTGCTAGGCAACAGTTTGGGTCCATGCTTTCTTCCTGTCAGCTGATGTTATTCACATACACTGCAACAGGAAATAAACTGGGACACATTTAGAATGTTTATGTTTAAAACCGCGTAATGGTCTAAATATTGTATATTTGTGACATCACAAATGGACAGAAATCCTAACGGCTTGTTTCAAATGCGCAACTTATGAATACGGGCTGTATCTTTTTCTCCGTATATTGAGCGTTTTGATAGTTTAACAGTATTTATAAGGCACTTAAAGCTGCTTAATAATATAAAGGACATGGAAATCTCACTTTTTACAATATGGGACCTTTAAACAGGAATTCAAATTCCAGTTTATAATGTATATAGAATATCAACATAGAACTGAATTGATTAGATCGGCCCGATTGTCACCGATATCTGATCCAGCTATTTGAGTCAGTATCGGTCCGATATCCGATCCGGTATCGTTATCAGTGCATCCCTACTAATAATCTTGCGTCCCCTTCAAAATGAACTTGGTGTTAGGACGCTGATTGGGAACCACCGGTGTAAATACAACAACATTTAGCACAGAGTGACTACATAACGATGCAAACAGTAAAATGTGGGGTGAAACTGGGTGAAGTCTATAAAAGCCTCCAGGCTGTTCCTGAGGCTGAGACGTCAAAGGCGATGATCCAGTCTTATATAACTCTGTAGGGCGTTCCAAGTAGAATAATTAGAGTCATTAGTATCTCTTTTACCCAACCCTGTGTAGACACAAGGTAAAGTGATGCAAGTATCTTCCACCACGTTTGAGAACACTATTGCGACTTAACATCTTTCACACAGATTTATTTCAATGCTACGATATCCTACTCAAGCACTCGAGCAAAAGCACTATTTTTAAAATGAGACTATTATCAAGCTTGGTACAAACAGACAATGGACTCAGAGCGGAGTAGAATGCAAAGTCTTTACTTAACAGCAAGGGTTCAGTACACGGGAAGTCAGTCCAGAGCACAGACTGTATATAAGAACTGGACGTAGTCACCGTGACGTCACCCGTTGGCTTATGGACTGCCATTTTGAAGCCTCGAGTTCTGTATTTTGCCCGTCACCATCTTGGTTTTCTGCAACCAGAAGTGATACAAGAGGGTGGAGCTAAGTACAACCGAACGCTGAATAAGACATTTTTAGGCGACCAAAAAGGTTATAATTTACTTTCATGAAGTGAAAACACACTGTGAAAGGGTTAAAGTTCTAAAATGAAAACACAGAAAACTCCCAGACCGGACAACGCCGTGGTAGCGACCTGTCAATCATAAGGTAGCCCCGCCCTAAAGCATCCCCTGCTTTATGGTCTATTTGACTCTAAATGGGACCATAATTTACTAAATGAACATCATGCTGTATTGAAGAAGACTTGGAACTAGTGATTGAGACCATAAACTCATGTTTACAATGTTTACTGAGGTAATAAATCAAGAGAGAAGTAGGCTCATTTTCTCATAGACTTCTATACAACCAGAGGAGTCGCCCCCTGCTGGCTGGTAGACAGAATGCAAGATCAAGGCACTGCAGCATTGGCTTCACTTCTCAGACCCTGGAGGTAGACCACTGGTCCAGAAACAGGCATACTTATCCAAAAACACTAGTCAGAGTACTGCAGGTTGGTCTCATAAACACTGGGAAATAAAAAAGCTAGAACACTCATTAAAACAGAAAAGACAAACTGGCCCATAGACTGAATATACGATGAAAGGAGGGTGACGACGGGGCTAATGAGGGAGAGGTGAAAACAATCAGGGCGGGGCAGACAATCCATGGACTAGGTACCACGGGCGGACTGTCCTCAGTGCGCCCCAACCTCCCCCCAGGGCGGGGATCTGCACAAGTTAAAGGAGCCAGGGGTCTGCGGCGATATCTGCAACCCACCCGACCCGTCTTGAAACACGGACCAAGGAGTCTAACGCACGCACGAGACAGAGGGTGCAAGCAAAACCCCCTTGGCGCAATGAAAGTGAGGGCCGGTGCGCGCCGGCTGAGGCGGGATCCCGACCCCGCACCACCGGCCCGTCTCGCCCGCACCGTCAAGGAGGTGGAGCGTGAACGCATGCGATAAGACCCGAAAGATGGTGATGAGAGGTTAACGTCACACTGGCTTAAAATGGTGCCGTTGTGTCGGAGCCGTTTTGCGAGTGCGAGTACATGAGCACAGTATCGGACCCGATACTGGTATCGGTGCATCCCTAGATTTTATAATAAATAAAACATATTAAATTCAATACATTTAGGGGTTTTATGGCAACAAAAACAAGCAATGATCAATGAACTGGTTGGATTAGGCCTATTGTGACAATCCTTACCTTCATGCGTCTGTTTAACTGTGACCACCATATGGCTGAAAAATTGTTGGATTGCCATTGGATTTATTGTCCACATTAATGTTTCCAAAATCAAGAACAATTTAGACTTTGGTGACTTTATGGTTGTTCCTCCATCAGGTCAAACTAAGCAAAGTATTAGTCAAATCAACGCACTGTTAAGTGTAAAAGTAAGTAAGTAAGGTAGTTGTCATTTCCATTTCCTGTCAACAACTCCCGAACAACTAGACAAGCAGGTTCCAGCTTAAGGCATAGGCCATATAGGCGGACGCCTAGGGCGCCACCTTCTGGGGGGCGCTGGTCGCCCTCTAAAAAACAAAAAAAATGTCTCTCCAATCACTGTGGAAGCTTTGAAATCCAGTATTGTGAGTGTCATGTTTATTATGCTTGTCTTCTTCTTCTGTCCCTACAGCTGTGTCTGGAGTGTCTCAGGTGGGTGGAGCCATGGTTAGTGGGGTTACCACGGTGGCCCACAAAACTGTGGAGGGAGCAGGCAACATCGCTGCTGCCACTGGATTGGTCAAGAAGGATCCAGCCAAACAAGTAAGAAAGATAGGCTGACTTTTCATCTAAAGAAATCAGTATACATCGTTGGTGTCTGTTTTGACTTGATGTGTATTTATGGGTTCAAATTCTACTCAAATTAATAAGTTTTTATCATATTATTTATATTTTTCGGTTGATAATAGCGCCCCCTACAGCAGTGTTCTCCACTGGGTGTGAATTTTTGGGTCCGACTGTAATGGGATTGGTGAAATATCTTAATAAAAACAGTTCATACTATCACTTGAATTCCAACGGCTGAAGTTGTTAGCCGCTGCTTGTGTGATGTGAGCGCTTCATACGGTACTTAAAGGCACACTTAAAGGAACAATGTGTAGCATTTAGGGGGGATCTATTGGCAGAAATGGAATATAATATTAATAAGTATGTTTTCTCTAGTGTATAATCACCTGCAAATATGAATCGTTTTGTTTTCGTTAGCTTAGAATAAGACGTTTATATCCACATACGGAGCCGGTCGCCATGTTTCTACAGTGGCCCAGAACGGACTAACCAAACACTGGCTCTAGAGAGGGCCATTTGCGTTTTCATGTTTTTGGGTCGGCCGTAGTTCTCCTACATGCTGGGGTCACGGGAAAATTTTCAGATGGTTGCAAGCTGCAACATCTCCACTAAATGCCAGCCAATCCTGCACACTGCACCTTTAAATGTGTTTCTTGAGCTGTAAACGAAATGAAATGACTGTACTGTGGTGAAACACATCAATGCCGCCATTCAGCTTACACCATCATTCACATGTGTTTTTGTTTATGTTGAGATGTGCGGTACGTCAACAACGCGTCATCAGTTACACTGCGCATGTCCTAAAGCCTGTGGTGTTAATGCACAGGCTGAGCAGAGTTATTAAAACAAATTCCCGAAGCCGGATCATGATCCGGATCGCCACCAAAATATAATGGATTGTTCATTGGGCCACACCCCACCCCTCTAAAACATTTCATTCAAATCCATCTCGGACTTTTGGAGTAATCCTGCTAACGGACAAACCAACAAATCAACAATCCAACGCCGGTGAAAACATAACCTCCTTCCTAGGCCTTCGGCCTTGGCGGAGGTAAAAATGTCTCAACCGGTTGGCACTTATCTATGTCACGAAATAAGAAAAAATAAAGAATGTTATTGCCCTCTAATCGAAGATGGGCAGCTCTTAAAAAAATTCCCAAAAAGATGTACAATATCATTATAGCTTATAATTCCTTACACACAAAGGAAGAATAATTCAAATTTCAGTGCGACTTTGACTCGTCTGACCACAGTTGTTGAATGTTCACACTTCTCCACAAACATATTGATAATTGTACAATATGTACAATACACCTTTAGAAATGGTTGTTGTGCAGCCGAGCACATCTCTCCATTTTATGACAGTGGCTGCCAGCTATGTGTCAAAATGGCCTCCTGACCTTGAGTCATTTGTCATCACTTTTCATATCTACTGCGCGTCTCTCTCCTTTGAAATGAAGGCCGTTACATGTTGTTAGCTTTTCCTGCATTGTTCGTCTTGTCAGTCTGGCCATCGTTTGTCCAAAGGTGAAGGAGGAGGAGAAGGAGGAGGAGGAGGAGGTAAAGGCTGTTCACAGTAGCAAACTATTTACTGCTGCGACACAAACTCAAATATGAAAAATTATTTTCCCGTCCCCTTTTCTTTTTTTGCCCTCTCCTTTTCTCTGGCAAAGATTTTGACAGTTGTTCATGTCGATTTTTGATACAGTCAGGGCCGTAGGTAGCTGCCATATAGGACGCTGAGATCATGTCTTAGGTCTATTTTTCTGGGAATTTGAGGCTTTAGCAATGAGTAGTTATATTGTATATAGCCTTACAAAACAATGAACTATTACTATACAATTAACTTTTCCAATGTGAAAAATGTTGTGGTTTTCAGACATTTCACTGATTAATTCACATGATATTTGCACCCGTGTTTTTTTTTAGATATTTCACATGTGAAATCTAAGAAAGCACATGAAAACATTTATTTTTTGGGGGGGGCAGAGCCGGTATGAGAAAAGTAAAGTGTTTTTAGAACATTAAAGCATGTAAACATGTTTTAGTAGAAACCCAAAATACAAGTATGCACCTGAAAATAAGCATGATCGGTCCTTTTTAACAAAATAAATTAAATAAAAAAAACTCACATAATTAACAAGAACCTGAGGGGCATTGGGGGAAGTTAGACTTCAGGATTAAACATCCTTTGAGTCCTTGAGTTCTTTGACCACTAGTAGCGCTGCTTCAACAAATGTACCCTGTTTTGTTACTTCTGCACATGCTCGAGGATGCAAAATGCGCAAAAAAGCTTCAAGTAAACAGTGCACAAATGTTTTATGAGAAAGGCACCGTTCAACAGGTCTGTTAGACCTCAAGGACACGTGTAGTACGTGTAGTAGATCCCTCGACCTAAATCTTTACTTTACTTGCTCCCATTAGCGCAGAAACCCTTTGTTCAAACAAGACACACTTTCTAAGAGGACCAGATGGCCTTCATGTTCACTGAAAAACACGGTTATCACTGTTCTTTTGTTGTCAGTTACATTTCCCCGTGGTATATATCTGGAAGGGATGAGTGAATTTGTGTGTAATTACCCTCCTCTCTCTCTCTCTCTCTCTCATAACATCGCTGTGAGTAGCAGGAAATGATGAGCCAATCAAATATTTCCCCAGGCGACACCAACACTTTGTTGAATGTTTGTTGTGATGCTCGATCTTCCTGCCCCCTTAATTAGCCATGAAACACGTTAAGGGATAACAGCTCAGACACACACACGTGCACACATTTCTTCCGCTGTACTTTAATTGGCTGCGAATATGAAAAGAAAAAGAAATGATTATTTTCCCGCCAATGGCAACAACTGACACCTGTACAAGCAGTTCTTTTATTGAAGCAAATCATCCCCCCCCCCTGCTGCTTTCACCCTTCATTCCTGCCATTTGATTTCATTATCAAAAGATGCTCGCAGTACTTCCCGCAAACACCCAAACACTGAATCCTCTCATCCTCGTTAGCAGTCGCGTTATTAAGGCAGTTAGATAGAAAATATTCACCCTGAGGGATAAAGACACTGATGGAGCTCCACCTGGAATGTGATCAGCTTCATTATGGAGAAGCCCCAAACTGGCAGGCGAGCACAGACAAAACAGATGGACAAACAGACACTGATGGAGAGATGGTGGACAGACTGACAAGAGATTAAATCCTGGTATTCCCAGCGAGAGATTGACGTGCAGATAGCAGCAGATTGTGCTCATTTAAACCATCGTTCCCAGGCGGCTCAGCCATTAAACGTCATTAATATTGATTTCATTTAAACAAATGTATGCCAGGTTGAGAGTCTCGTGTGCCACGTAGACACACAAACAAGAGGACGGTGGGATTAATCTCCTCATCTGGTTGTTTCACCAATTCATCAGCTAGTGGTGATATCAGGAGACAGCCAAAGGTAGAAGGAGAGGGAAATGACAATGAGATAGGGAGTGGTTGGTAGCTGAGGAGACATGACAGGAAATAGAAAACGGTCTCAACAAACACGTCTTATTGCTCGGATTTTCAGCGATGTGCAATAAAAGAGGCTGCTGTGTGTTTCACGTCCCTGAGAAGCTTTGAAACAATACAGATCGGAGGTGAGGTGTCACTTTGATTTTGCTTTGGAAGATGGTGCAGATATTGTCCTGAAAAGCGGACAAATCTTTAACTTTTGTCCAAAGTTTAATCTGATAGAAGCAAAAAAGACAAGCTGGTGTGTTTATATGAGCACACACATCTCTGCTCCAGCTCCGCTGGGTGAACAGATGGAGGCTTGATGGGTGGCGTTAAACACAAACAGCAGGAGGAGGAGGAGAAGGTGCAATAAGTGGGTTAAGGTGACGTGCGTGTGACACACATGCTGCAACGTCAGCGCACTGTGACCGCTTCCCAATTAAGGAAGGTCAGCTCAATGGCGCCGTGTAATCAAGGTGTCCTTTCAGCTATAGACGAGGAGGAGAGACGTCACGCCTCGCCTCTTTCTCAGCAGCCCCACTCACTCCAAACGACCACCGGTCACAATGATCCTTATGAGACGAGTGCCTCTTAATGTATAAAGGGACAAAGCAAGAGTGGGTTGTTTATATTCAAACTTGTGTTATATATAATACTGCATGAATTATGGCATAATGGTAGAAAATACATCCAGATGTTGTCCTGAGAGTCTGGAAGTGCATCTGTGTCTAGGGGCAACTTATGATTATTTTCATTATCAATCTTTAATGATTCTCTATTGATGTCTAAATTAAAAAAGAAATAGTGAAAAATGCCTGTGATTATTTCCAAGGTGACATCTTCAAATGTCTTTTGTTTGACCAACAGTTAAAAAACCAGAAATATTTAGCTTATTATCATGTATGACAAAAAAACGTATCAAAACCTGGAACCAGAAGATATTTTTTCTTAAAACTAAAATACCGAAATGATTATTCAACTATTAAAGGGACAGTGTGTAGGATTCGGCGTCATCTAGTGGTGTGGTTGCAGATTGCAACCAGCTGAGTACCCCTCCGCTAACTCCTCCCTTTCCAAGACTGCAGTAATGTGAGCTACTGAGTGCAAAACCGTGGTAACGCCATTGGCCTCGCTCAGAGGCCATCCTTACCATAATAACACGAAGAAGAAGAAGTCAGACGGTGGCTGGTGGTTTTGCACTCTGCGGCTCACGTTACCGTAGTTTCACAAGCGTGTCGGAGAACTACGGTGGCCTTCAGGTAACGTAAAAATGTGAAAGTCTCTCTAGAGCCAGTGTTTGGTTTGTCCGTTCTGGGCTACTGCAGAAACATGGCGGAGCAACATGGAGGACTCTATGAAGAGGACCGCTCCCTATGTAGATATGAAGGGCTCATTCTAAGATAACGAAAACACAATCCTTAGTTTCAGGTGATTACTCGTTTATGAAAACATATTTATGAATACTATATTCCATTTCCTTTGAAATAGCAGCAGATTAATCTTTTCTATTGATCAGCTTAAGCTAACCGCTTAATCGACTAATCATTGTAGTTCTATCTGTGTCTGTCTTTTTTGTTGTTTTCTTACTTACAGTAATTGCACCAGACCAGAGCACATATTAAATTCTTTAAATTTCCACATTCAACATCTTTTCTCCTATCTCACATTAAATATACAGTAACTCCCATAAGATCATGCGTATATAAAAATCAGATCATATTAAAATTTTTCCTTTGTGTCTCTTCCCAGTGTGATGAAGCCTCAGCAGGACAGGACCTGGCAGAGTCACCGGTTGATACCGACCCTGCTGATGCTACAGAGGTAAGACTCCAGTTAATAATAGTCAATAATAATAATAATAATAATAACAATAATAACTAGAATGGCCCTCGGAGAGTGTAGACCCCCCCAAAGACGACAGCAGCTAGAGGAATAAATAAACCATCTTAACGTGTCTTGTAACATTACCTCGACTGGTTAACACAGTTGTAATAGCGTCATGCCGTATGGCGACGGTAAATTCACCGCCCACCTCTTGTCCCTCTCCTCTCTCTCAGGACGACACCGATGATAACTGATCGAGAGCTTCACAGTCGAAGACCAACGATCAACAATCAATGACGAAACATTCCATGTCGCTCTGCCAAGTCCCGTTGTGCCTCGTTTAATGGAGTCTGTGCCCAACGTCTCTCTGTGTGTGTGTGTGTGTGTGTGTGTGTGTGTGTGTGTTTGTGTTGTTACGTATGTCTATACAGCAGTATATTTGTAAATGTTGTGTGTGAGTGTGTGTGTGTGTGTGTGTGTGTATACGTGTGCCTTTTACACATCAGTCCTGAAAGTGAAAAGTGTGTGTGTGTGTGTGTGTGTGTGTCTATATGTACGTTTTCTGTCACTTGTGTGGCTATATGTCAGTAACTCAACCATGGAATAACACCACTTCAAGCACCTAAGTGTCTCTATATAAATGGACAATTTACAGTGATCTGTTTCAAATGGAAGCGTAATGATAGTCTCTATTTTTGTCTGTATACCGTTAAAAACTGTTTTTTGCGGTGCGTTATGAAGTGCTGAGCTATTTGTGCATTCATATTGTATTTTTTAATTTATCACCTCTCACTGTAACAAATATATCTCACGTTGAATGGACTTTTGATGAACCAAGAGCATGTGAAACTACTCAGCTGAACGGCTGTGATATATAAATTTATTTGGAGTTAAGTGTTAAATAAAAATATGTTTAAACAAAAGGGTGTTGTCACTGAAGTTTTTGTTCATTCAGTGTCAGGACAAACATGTGCACCAATAACAGGTTCCGCCAAGAGTTATAGTAATATAAGGATTCATGATTGAACTGTTATTTTCATCAGAGGAAAACGTGTCTTTTGGCATTTGCTTTAAAGGTCCCATATTGTAAAAAAGTGAGATGTCTTTTATATTATAAAGCAGGTTTAAGTGATATATAAATACTGTTAAACTATCAAAACACTCAATCCACAGAGAAATACACACAGCCCGTAATCAGAAACTGTGCGTTTGAAACAAGCCGTTAGGATTTCTGTCCACTTGTGATGTCACAAATCTACAATATTTAGACCATTTCACAGTTGTAAACGTAAACATTCTAAATGTGTCCCAGTTTATTTCCTGTTGCAGTGTATGTGAATAACATCAGCTGACAGGAAGTAAACATGGACCCAAACTGTTTCCTAGCAGCGCAATTCCGTTGCCATTCCGTTGATATGCACTAAAACGGAATGTTTCAGACAGAGGGTAAATACTGGTATATTCAGGCAGACAGGATGAGGAAAATAATGTGTTTTTTAAACATTACAGCATGTAAACATGTTCTAGTAGAAGTACAAAATACAAGCATGAACTTGAAAATGAGCACGATATGTCCCCTTTAAAGGCAGTGATAATCCTGCCTGTAGCTACTGAACCAACCAGTGTGTTGTTACAATAGAACATGTTGGCCTTGATTATATGTGCTGCACCCAGCTGTTCAGCAGCAGCATGCTATAATGTGTGTTTAAGAGAGAAAAATATATTATGAGAACAGTAGATGTCACCTAGAAGTGGTGTAAATCATCTGAAAACTCAGAACCTGAAGATGAATTTGAGATGCAGCTCAGTACCCTGTGTCAAGTTCTTCTATAGTCATAAATCTGAAATAAACATGAATGAATTAATAAAACTAAATTGTGAAAGTGTGTAAGGGTTTAGAACATGACAATAGAAGTATATGATGGTCATCCCCATGCTCTATTATGTCTCATAAATTGTTGCAGCAATTTTTGGGTTGATACCATTTATTACACAGATTTGGTGCTAAATTAAACCATTTTTTACCACTGGAGAATTAATAAAAAATGATCAATAATCTCTCCAAAATACCACATTAAGACACCAAGACCTTGAGGAATACCATAGAAAAAGCCATGCTGTGATTTGGGATCAAAAACTTTTGATTTGTCAATCTAGCTAGGAAAGCCACCCATCCTCTGAATGCTCTAGGTCTCTAGTTTGATCCATCCGTCCTCTGAATGCTCTGGGTCTCTAGTTTGATCCATCCGTCCTCTGAATGCTCTGGGTCTCTAGTTTGATCCATCCGTCCTCCGAATGCTCTAGGTCTCTAGTTTGATCCATCCGTCCTCTGAATGCTCTGGGTCTCTAGTTTGATCCATCCGTCCTCCGAATGCTCTAGGTCTCTAGTTTGATCCACCCGTCCTCTGAATGCTCTAGGTCTCTAGTTTGATCCATCCGTCCTCTGAATGCTCTGGGTCTCTAGTTTGATCCATCCGTCCTCTGAATGCTCTAGGTCTCTAGTTTGATCCATCCGTCCTCTGAATGCTCTGGGTCTCTAGTTTGATCCATCCGTCCTCTGAATGCTCTGGGTCTCTAGTTTGATCCATCCGTCCTCTGAATGTTCTAGGTCTCTAGTTTGATCCATCCGTCCTCTGAATGCTCTAGGTCTCTAGTTTGATCCATCCATCCTCTGAATGCTCTAGGTCTCATTGTATACAGTGAGGTCAAGTTTTAAAATGAAATGTCTCCTATGGGGACTAACATCATCACACATGAATACAGTTGGGCTCATTGGATCAACAAGAGTCTCAGCTTTACAGTGATACCCAATTTATGTAATTCCATGACCAGCATGCAGAAATATTCAAACACATCATTTTAAAATAGGTGAAAATAACACATTTGTACTACATTAAAAAAAACTGCATGTTTTTTTTTTGTCCCAAACTGCATGTGATTATCATAAAGTGGACATGTCTGTGAAGGGGAGACTCGTGGGTACCCATAGAACCCATTTTTGATCACATATCTTGAGGTCAGAGGTCAAGGGACCCATTTCAAAATCAGTTTTTCCTCACCAGAATTTATCCAAACATTATTTAGCTTTCTTCCCAACAAGCTGGTGTGACATGGTAGCGATGGATTCATTAGGTTGTCTAGTTTCATATGATACCTGTATCTTCACTCTAGCTTATGTCCCCCCTGTGCTGTGATATGCTGCTCATTACACACCCATCTACGGCTGCAGGACATCTTTTTTTGAACTTTTAGTACTGTAGAGCAGGTATTTCAGTGGTTGCTAAATTTGAACAACCTTTGTGAATCACTCCACCATTTTACGTCAAGATAAGTACTCCCAGGAAAACAGAGTGAGTCATCTGATTCTCTACTTTTCACTTCCAGTTCTAACTAATGAATCCTGCAGAGGCCTGCACTTGTTCACATCCTGACTGGTTATTGTACCTGTCGACTGCCGTTTCCTGGAACATCCCTACAGACTCCAAAGTATCCGATGACTCTGTGGTGTTGTTCATGCAGAGACGGGAACTGTGTCAACAACATGATGTTTATGTTTTTGTATTTTTGCTTATTTCATGATTCAGGTATTATCTTTTAGAGGTTCCTGTGCATGTGGAGAATGGCACGGACATCTTTGGAAGAGTTCAAGCAGCAGTGGGTAGAAATGGAGCAAATATGATTGAAAAAGGTTTATTTTTATAAAACGTCACTGACAATAGTTCATGAGACAGGTAACCTGAAAAAGATCATGTGCCTCTGTATCCTCCGGTGTCCTCTGGTGCTCCTAACGGCATCTGCAAGATTTCACAGAGCGGAGGAAAATGAGCAGTCAGAGCTGATCTAGTCTGCTGTCCAGCTTCCGTCTATGAGAGCCACGAATCAATCACTCACAAACTCCGACTGACTATTTCTCTCCTCAAATGTTTTCAGAATCATCTTGTAGTGTACTGTTTAGCTGTAAAATGAGAGAGTTTGCGACCCGGCAGCCAGGTTGAGATCTGCTGAGGAAATACCAAGCACCACCCACCAGCCGGAGCACAGCCAATAGGAATGCTCTCTCTCTCTCTTTGAAGTGGCCTGTGATTGGTCAAAGTCTTCCGTCACGGGCTGAAAGATTATGGAATTTTTGCATAATGATGCCAAAAAATTGTTGCCTACTGCAGCTTTAAGGATAGGGCTGTCCTCAACCAAAGAAATTTGATTGATTGATTAGTTGATTTAATCAACAGATCTCTCCAAAAAGAATCACACAAAACCACCCCTATAAATATTGTGTTTACCAGAGATGTGGACAAAAATAGAAAGTAGCAGCGAGCACGTCTCCAAATCTTGAACAGTATTGGGTGCCAGGTAGTGGTAAGAACAGAAGAAACAAATCACCGGCGATTTGTTTCTTCTGTTCTTACTAGAGATGTGCTCATAAGTTTCTTGGAAATAAATCATTCAGCGTGAAAAAAGCATAAAAAATTACTTATCGACTAAAGAAATCTTAGTCGACTCAGACCAAAACGACCGATAAGTCGACTAACCAACTAAAAGGGGCAGCCCTGGTTAACGGGATGTAACCTTAAACCTGCAGTAGGCAGAACGTTTTTGGCATCATTGGGCAAAAATTCTATAATAACCTTTCAGCATATTGTAATTCAAGTGTTCTGAGAGAAAACTAGACTTCTGCTCCTCATCATGGCTCTGTTTTCAGGCTTTAGAAAATTGAGCCCGTGACGGGAGACTTTGACCAATCACAGGTAATTTCAGAGAGAGAGCGTTCCTATTGGCTGTGCTCCGGATAGTGGGCGGTGCTTGGTACTTCGTCAAGAGATCTCAAGTGATTGACGGCTGGCTCTCATAGACAACAGCTGGACAGCAGACTCCAGCTCGGCTCTGATTGGTTGTTTTCCTCCGGTCTGTGAAATCTTGCAGATGCCGTTAGGAGCACCGGAGGACACCGGAGGACACCGGAGGACACCGAGACACATGATTTCTTTCAGATTACCTGTCTCATGCACTGCTGTCAGGATATAGTGACCGTTATATAATCATAATTTTAATCATATTTGCTCCAATTCTACGCACTGCAGCTTTAAGTTGTACTGGAAACTCAGCACATCACATGTATGTTCACATGAATCTACTCTATTACAGTTTTGTCTGAGAGGTGAGTGGGAAACAGCAGCCGTGCATGATGATCACTTTATTTGGATTAGACTTCATGCTCTCGAGTGCTAATGTTAACTAATGACATGGCCGCTGTTGTTCTCCGGAAGACTGTCATGATCCACATTGAAGATATGTGTAAACATCCTTCAAGGCCCCATAAAACACAGAGAGAACAACAGCTGGGAGATAATGGGAGCAGCTTATTTCCAAACTAGAATTACTGCCTCGCATTTGTATGCCTCACCACCGAAATCAAATTAGTTCATCCTTGAGTCCAGGGCTGCGGTCGAAAAGTCAATCAATTACATCCCAACGCCTTTTCCTAACCACTTTTCCTCGACCTCAATGGAAAACGTCATGAAGTCAAGGAACGACGTGAAGGAGAATTCATAAGGAGTTAGGAAAAGACAACCGCGGTGTGATGAGAATCTGTCTGCTTTTACACAAAGCTCCGTAATTATGATGCGACAGTGGCGGATTTTATTGACGTGGTGAAACTACAATGTTGTGAAGATGGACTACAAAAGGGGCTGCTTCCTCCCCGTGCGTTCTTAAATAACTCTTTCAGTGCTGAGCTGCTTCACCTGCGGTGTGTTAAAGAGAGATACCACAGATCCTCCTGCTGCTGGAACACTCTATCAACATATAATAAAGATCATCAGACCTAACGTGGACAACCAGTGAAAAATATCACTACATTACCAAGGTTGGAACTGAAATAAAAAAGGAATAACCTACAGGCTACCACAAAGTTTATATGATAAATATTGAGTTCTTTTTTGAGTCATGGTGAAGGAGTAGAACCATTTAATGTATATTTCTTCCTTTTCGGACGTAATATTTATTGATGTATTGATTATTTGTTTACTGTTCATTTTATTAGTTATTCTTGTTTTTGACTTATTTGTTACTTGTTCGAAATAAATAAATAGAAATAAAGTGAAACAACTCATATTTATCAACATGAATCCCAATAAGTATATGACTGTATGAAAATATTATGCAAGATAAGCATGGCGTTTCCGAGATATCACGAGAATGGGATGGACCTGAGGTCACAGTGACCTTGACATTTGACCACCAAAATCTAATAAACTCATCCTTGAGTCCAGGTGGACGTTTGTGCCAAATTTGAAGAAATTCCCTCAAGGCGTTCCTGAGAAATTGCGTTCACAAGAATGGTCCGGACGCACGGATGAACTTACGTGCAGATGGACAACCCGAAAACATGATGCCTCTGGCCACGGCTGTTGCCGGCGCGGAGGCATAAGAAGCTTTTCCCAACAGGCGTGGACACTCCGATTTTCAGGGCACCACAATGGAAGTGTGAACAGACGGAGATGGACCGGCAGCGTGCCGACAAGAAGAAGGCGGAATAATGCAGGAGTTGAATGTCGTTCTTTGTTTAGGGGCAGGTTTAACCCTTCTCTGTATGACCACTTCCTTCTCCTCATTTCATTCAGGACTTCAAAATATATATCGCCATCTCTATCTCACTATCTCTCCTCACACAACCCTGCTGTATTTCAGAGAACCCTGTGTGGCTGTGGTTTCATTCTCATTTAAAACATAGTAAAGTCAAACTCCCTCTAAAGACGCCCACTGTCAGTTCTATTACATCAAATGTTTGACTTTTTACATTCTCATCATGGTGGGGATAACACTGAATCTTACTTTAGTGAGCTTGACTGGAAACACATTTATTGTCGATGGAAAGCAAGAGAACAGAGAGATACGGTCATTTATTTGTTTCTGTATTTAAGCACATTTATAGTGATGGATTCTGGTGGTAAAAACAGAGAATGCAAACCAACTATTTACTGCTGTGTTGACTGACACCTCCAACAACAGTATCCGATGGTCGCATCAAACGCCTACATCATAATATTTGACAACTTAGTGTGACAGCTATTTGTCAAACGCTATAAAATGTGTGCTGCGACAAGAAAAGTTGAATTTGTCTCGCGATTAAAAAAAGTCCATGAAGTACAAAACCCCAGTTCCACAAACGTGTTCAGGCTGTTATCCACACCTGGAGTGGAGGGGGAAATATCCATTTGACAGGGAACAGATGATGGGAGAGAAGCGATGAGATTCTGTATTTCACTTCCTCTTCCTCCTCTTCAGGGCCTTCCACTCTCCCTCCTGAGTGGCCAAGCTGCCAAAGAGCTCCCTCACTTTCCTCTTTCTCTCTGAATCTCTGAAACACACAACATGTAACAAGTTAGACACAGAAACTTTTCCTGCTGGTGCAGAAACTTACTGGTTTGGACTCTAATATTGTGGGATGGATTTTGGACTTCCTCACTAACCGGACTCAGAGAATGAGAGTGAATGAACATCTATCCGGACTGTCCAGAACATCAACTGACCAGTATCGGGTATGGGGTCCGATACTGTGCTCATGTACTCGTACTCGCAAAACGGCTCCGATACAACGGCACCAATACCACTTTACAGCAGCACGACGTAAACCTCTCGTCACCATCTTTCGTGTCCTCACGCTCTACCTCCCTGACGGTGCGGGCGAAACGGGCCGGTGGTGCGCCCGACCCCTGGCGCACGTCGGCCCTCACTTTCATTACGCCACGGGGTTTTGCTTACACCCTCTGACTCACGCGTGCGTTTGACACCTTGGTCCGTGTTTCAAGACGGGTCGGGTGGGTTGCCGACAACGCCACAGACCCCTGGCGTCTTTTACATGGGCTGCGGCACGAGGCAGTCGGGGCGCACTGAGGACAGTCCGCCCCGGTCGATAGTCGCACCGGAAGCAGGGAGCCCCGTCACGGTGCAGGGAGGTCCGGGCAAGGAGCGCTGTAAAGATGCGGCCGCGAGCCATCTTCGCCCGAGCCTTTCCAGGCCGACCTAGAACCAGTCGCGGCGCACCGCCTCGTATGCGGGACTCCCCAGCCTGCCGTGTGTCGCTCACACCCTCCAGCTGGCTGTTAACGAGGGTCTTTTGGCACAGAGAAGTACTCGTATCGGTGCTCGGTATTGGCGAGTACCGAAATGTAAGTAAAAAGTGGTATCGGTGAATCCCTAGTGAAGTGTCTCATGGTCCCGCTTTTAACTATGTTTTGAACGTGACAAAAACTAAGCTCGAACAGAAAAACTCATTAACGAGGGTTAAAATCAAAATCAGCAGCAAAATCATCGGCACTCAGCAGAAAGGTCTGTCTGAGCTGTACAACAAACAGCTGATAAAGAAAGCAGAATACCCCCCCTCCACCCACTGCATTCAGAATTTATGCCCTCTGGTTCCCGCCTCAGACAACCATCAGTCAAAACTAACCGATATAAATTGTCTTTCATACCCTCGGCCATTTCACTTCTCAACTCTGTGAAGTACAGGTAGCATCAGCACTTCCACCCAGGCCTGTTCTTTACTTCTTTTCACTAACTAATATGGTAATATTGGAACTCTTATAACATTTTTGTACTTTAAGGTTTCACCTTTTTTACCCCTGTATTTAAGTGTTTTTTTAGTATGTGTTGATGTATGTGTATATCATCTATGTGATGAGCTGTTATTGGTGCTGCTGCGGTAAAAACCAATTGCCCCTCTGGGATAAATAAAGGTCTTGAACCTGAACTTTTAGGTTCATTTCCACGTGGCAATGTATTTCATCCGTACCTGTCCATGACCTCGTTGAGCTTCTCTCTGGCGAGGAATCGCGTGTCCTTCCTGATCTCCCTCAGAGCGCCCTTGAACTCCTTCTTGTACTTGTGCTTCAGTCGCTCCTTCTCTCTCTCCTCTCTGGTGCTGCCACGTTTCTTTCCATAATCCAACCTGACAAATATTAAAGAAGAAGTATTTCAAACAGATGCACTAACAGCAAAGTGTGCATGCTTTTACCTCAGCTTCTGCAATTCATTTAGACAAGACCACTTACACTTCAACAATCTTTGGTGTGAGCAGCTTCAGAGGAATCGGCTTCTTCTTCTCTAAAACCAGCCGACTGCGAGTCACGGGAGCGCTGCTGATGGTCTCCAGGATCTCACTGTGAAGCTCCTGCAACAAAACAACAAACATTAGAATTAATAAGATACTTTGAGAGAGAAAAAGAGAGACATTCTGCTGTATCAAAGCCTCTTTGGCACCGACCTGTAAAAGCTCTGGTAATGTTTGGGCTGAGAGATGTTTGGAAAGCAGCGTTCTGATTGGCTGGAAGATGCATGTGAAGGACACGAGGTCTTTGTAGAGCAGGCAGCACCACTTCACCAGGTCCAGGCAAGTAGACAGACACATCAACCTGCAGAGAGGTTTACAGAAACATGGATGAACATATCAGTTTTACAGTTTGATATTTGCCTCATGATTATCAGCCTCTGTTCACCTGACCCGACTCCTCACTGTTACCATCTACTCTTACTGAGGTCCTTTCTGCCGGAGCAGCCAAAAATAAAATACCCCACTGAACCGCTATGTAAAGATGTGTATGTGTGTATGTTAGTATATGTGGGGATACATTTAGAGGCCCTAGAGCAGGGGTCAGCAACCTTTACTATCAAAAGAGCCATTTTAAGCAAAAAAAAATAAATAAATCTGTCTGGAGCCATAAAACATCTGATCATTGTGATGAAGGTAACACAGTTTATAGTCTAAGTATATAGTATAGAAGTCTAATGCAGTGAGGGCCAAAGAGCAAATGTACTACGGAGTATTAGGGCCACATTGAGGGATAAAACATCTGAGATTTACATAATAAAGTCATAACTTTACCAGATAAAAAGTCGTAATATTACAAGAATAAAGACAGTTTTCAATTTCAGATATCCACAATTGCATTTTTGAATTCTTACTAGGAAAAACTCACATTTCAGATATTTACAATCCAATTGTTACTAGTCATAACTTCAGTAAGCCATTTTAGCATATTATTATCTTTGTTTGTTTCTAGTCATTATTCTAATTTTAGAGATCTGATATTGCATTTTTACTAGTCAAAATGTATTTTGGATATTCAAAATGACATGGATATCTGGAACGGTTTTTCATTTGGGATATCTGAAATTAAAGTTATAACTAGTAACAACTGGGAGATTTATATTGCAGATATCCAGAATGTTCATTCTAGATATCGAAATTGTGGGCATTGCAAAAGGGTCATTTGTCCTAGAAAGAACGTCACTGTGGAAATTTGAAATTTCAAAAACTTCCTTTTGACTCGGAAGAATTGAATTACAGATATCTGCGAGATATAATCCAGTGTAGCTATTAAATGTTAAAACAGTTTGTAATATTCCGCTACTCTATCTAGTTATCTACAAGAGCCGTTTTCTCTCTATTACTGCATGAGCTCAATGACGTTCTGTGTCCAAATACATGAAGTCATCCATACACATTTAGACACACTATGGCCTTCATGCAGTGTTCACTCCCTCTGACCTTTCCCTCCCCAGATGCTAGATCACTCTGGCAGTAATAACCACAGCACACACAGCTGCTGCTGGTGTGGTGCATGTGACACTGTTAAGGCCTGAAGGAACGCAGAAATTAGAACATGACCGGGAGCCCGGGTGTGAGGAGCAACGGCGCTCTGTTCATAACAGCGATTATTACGTTATGATTTACAGAGTAGGTATTTAGGTTGCAGCAAGCAACTGTCTGAGTCATTAAGAATAAACATACTGGTGTGAATTTATTTTATTAATTTATTTTGATTATTTTTTTAATTCATTTTTGTAACAATTTAATTTTTTTTTCTGCTCCCTTATTTTTTTAATACTTTTCAATTTACAGTTACTATCTGTTATTATACTATAATGGTTATTATTTTACTAATTTATTTTAATTATTATTGTTATTATTTTTTATAATATAATTTATTTTAATGTATTATAATCCTTATTATATTTTTTATTATGATTATTATTGTTGTTATTATTATTATTTTATTTTTCAATTTATAGTTACTATCTGTTATTATACTATAATGGTTATTATTTTATTTGTTATGGTTTACGTTGTTGTAGTCATTTTTCTAAAGGAAACATTAAAAAGCATGATTCAAAAATAATTTAAATACTGTATATATAATAAACAACTGCTACTTTCAACAAAAAAATTGATAAATTACAGACAAAAAATGCTTAATGATTTTGAATTTCTAATCTTTGTAACTGATATTAGATACATAGACGATTAAATCAGGGTTTGTTCTTTGTGACTAACAGGTTTATTTGTTTTTCTTTATAGAAAATAAAAGAAATTGAATTAATTTCTCTGCAACATAACCATAGCGTTTGAGTCTGGGTCAGAGTGGTTTTATGGCTTGTTATGAGTATTCATTTTTAGTTGAGCACAAATATAAATGTATATTCTCACAAACCGTGCACAATCATGGTCGGCTGAAGCCCGTTTACAAGCCTTGCTTTGTGCCCACACACCAGCTGCTGTGTGAAAACCACGCTGGCGACTCATCCCAGTGGATGTATCAGCTCTGAGCCACACAGTCTGTACAGGTAAACACAGTATGACGGCTCATCTTAGCTTTTCATATCCGTACATTAACGAAGACCCTCGTCAAACATTGATTCCTTATCATCAGCACCACATGACATTCAAATTTGTTTATAAAATGTTGTAAAGCAGCTGGTCCATCTATACCAGTACCTGTGTGTGTGCTTCCATTTGGGTATTTTTTGTTGTTGTAATATTTTTTCACTTATATAAAAGGTCATTAAATCAGTCTAACGTCATGTATTGCCGTTTCATTTTTTTGGTGGTCATATTGTGGTCTAAACTGAACACGAGAATCTGTGTGAAGACGAAATGTGTTCTCACACTTCCTCTCCCTCCCTCTCTTCCTACTGGGCCTATAATTGTCTCCAGACAAATGTTCACTCCTGTTATTACATGCTGTTGTTACATACTCTACTCTGAATGGCCAATTAAGGCATTCTGAGATCTGTGGCATCTGAATGCCACGTCTCTGGGGGGTCAGCTGTATATACAGAGGGCAACATCTGGGGGGGAGGGGGGGTTGGCTTTAATTTAGAAATCATTTTGAAACAGTGAACAATAAAACCAGGGGCTGTAATTAAATTTAACAGCATTCTTTTTCTTTAAAATCTTTCTGATAAGCTTGGATAGGTTTACATTTCTTCTCAATTATTGTTACAATTACTCACATGCCCATATTACATTGAAAGATGTATTAAACGTGCAGTAGGTGGAATGTTTTTGGCATCATTGGGCAAAAATCCCATAATAACCTTTCAGCATATTGTAATTCAAGTGTTCTGAGAGATAACTAGACTTCTGCTCCTCCTCATGGCTCTGTTTTCTGGCTTTAAAAAAATCTATCCCGTGACGGGAGACTTTGACCAATCACAGGTCATTTCAGAGAGAGAGCGTTCCTATTGGCTGTGCTCCGGCTGGTGGGCGGTGCTTGGTATTTCCTCAACTTGATCTCAACATGGCTGCTGGGTCACAAACTTTCTCTTTTTACAACTAAACAGTACACTACAAGATGATTCTGAAGACATTTGAGGAGAGAAATAGGCATTACAGTAACAGAATATCGATTCATATTTGATCAGCGCTGCCTAGTTTGACCGTTTGGTCGGAGTACGCGAATGATTGACTCGTGGCTCTCATAGACGGCAGCTGGACAGCAGACCTCAGATCAGCTCGTACGGCTTTTTTTCCTTCGGTCTGTGAAATCTTGCAGATGCCATTAGGAGCACCGGAGGACACAGAGGAACATGATTTTTTTCAGATGACCTGTCTCATGCACTACTGTCAGGATATAGTGACCGTTTCATAAAAATAACTTTTTTTAAATCATATTTGTTCCATTCCTACCCACTGCAGCTTTAAGCTTGATTTATGCTTGCTGCATCTGCAAGGTTCGCAAGTGTCCGCATGGCCAAAGTGACGTCATACCATCAGGCATGGCCCTTCCAGGTTTTCGCCAGTCCGCGCACATTGAAATGTTTCTAACTACGCAGACATGGATGGACGGACAAAAGGGAGAACTTTGAGGAGCTTTGAGAATGTCTGTTTGAGGTGAGTAATGATTCAAACATCACTCATAAGCAAAATGACTTGACGAGCTGTTAAAGGTGCTAAATGCGAGACAGGGAGCATTTCAATTGCCTCCACAAGGCTCTCAACATGGCGGCAGCGGCAGAGCCGGCGGCTCACAGTTAACGGTGCTCAAAGAGCTAACGGCGTGCTTTTCTATGTTGTAGTAGCAAATTGTAAAATAGATTATCTATTATGAAAGTCAACAACGATAGAAATACCATCAAATGAGTCAAACGAATGGTTTAGAGGTTTGACCGGCTTCTTTCCCTTCAGGTGTATCCCCCTCCCCTCCTACCTGTGGTGATCTCTGTCGAGGTCACTTCTGAGTTCCATGTGTTGGGTCACAGACAGTGGAAGGCTTTTCTTGCTCCAGCTCCTGCAGGACTCGGAGTCTGACAACACCAGCAGATCACTGCACTTCCCTGATGGCCTAAAGGGCGGCACCACAGTGTAACCTGCAACACAACATCAAATTCTGTGTCACCTTACGAATGCTGGTACCAAAGACGCGTGATAGATTTGTGGAAAATGTGTTGTTAATCATTTGAGTGTGCAGCCACCTAGAGAGGTCTTGTCCTGCACGGCCAGATGCAGCGTTCCGGTCAGGAAGTTGATGAGCTCAGGCAGGAAGCGCTTTGAAAAGGAGACGTACTCCACCGCCAGACAGCACAGCACTAAACCTGACGTCACGTCCTGTAACGACCTCACCGGACACTAAGGATGTATAAACACACAGGTATGATCGTGGCATTAGTGCTGAAAACTAAACAGCCTTTCATCATGCATTGATTTGATGCCATTTAAGGAGGAGATTCACTTCAACATTAAACACTGAGTGTCTCAGCTGCAGCAGTGGAAAGAAAACAACAGTTGTAGCTTTAGACAGCTGTTGTGACCTGGAAAACTCATAATGAATAATTGAAAATGTTTGAGGTGTATATATGGAAAGCCTTTTCCACACAAATCAACACAAAAAAAATGATGAGGAGGAGGGCTGGATTCAAACAGAATGAGAAATGGTGAAATCCCATTCGAGGCAGGAAGGCGAGAACAGTACTCTAACGACACAGACAATAGCAAACCCATTGAACACTGAGTGTACCTTAGTGAGAGCCTGGCTGATGTAAAGCAGAGCGGGAGTAGTAACTGGGTGTCTGAAGTCTGAAGTAGGAAACAGCAGGGCTGTCACCTTCAGGTAGATGAGCTGGAAACACAAAAACAAACAGCTGCATTTGTCATAAACAGAGGAGAGAATGAGGAACAAATCATTTGATACCAAGAGAAAGGGCATCCCTTCACCTTCTTTATTATTATTTCATCTGTATTTTTATTTACAGTTAATATTCTCCTTGAAAGACAAGAATCGAACATCAATCAAAGATAAATCAGAGCAAGAGGACGTAACGTTTCAAGCTGAGGTTAGAATGGATATACAAGAATCTGGGGAAGTACTGGACGTAAATGAGTCGCCATTACCGCGGTGGCATCTCCCTACAATACGTGCCCGTTTGAATGCAAGCTGTCCTAATAATTGTACAATTTCCTACTTTTACCTTTACTTTCTATGTAACGTTACTTTCTAGGAGATCAGGAAGAACCTGAGCAGTTCTCAGCTGCCTAACGTCAGCCTGACACGGTGAAACAAATAACGTCAGCTAAGTTAACAACGACGTCTACCGTTAGTGGGCTAAAGGCACTGTCTAGGGGAGGCGGTGGCTCCACAGAATAAATCAACTCAATCAACCAACTGTGGCGCTATTGTGAAATATAACGTTAGTTGCTGTAACTAAAACATCATTCAGTCGGTATCACATACAAAGTGTCTGCTAACGGTGTTGACTGGTGACTCTCAGACGAACGGGTCGTAGTTGCTCGTATTGACGGCAGCTGTGTCCTCGTGAAAGCCTTCCATTTTACTTTTGTACTTTTTTTAAATACATATTCATCTGTGTTTATCATCTTAGATGATAAACTTTTTTAGAACTGCTTTTAATGTGTGATTATGTGTTTTATATATTATCTTGTTTTTATTTATGATCATTTTAACTGTGTAAAGTTTCTTTGAGTTTCTTGAAAAGCGCTATATAAATAACATTTATTATTATTATAATTATTATTTTTATGACAACCATTCATGTAAGTTACAACAATCAACCCTGTGCGCTTTCGGCTGAAAGCCCCCAGTCAGTGCTGTTAGCAAACAGTAGAGTCACTATGACTTGCCATCGCAGTAATGGCGGTGGCGCTAGATGGTGGAACACACAAAGCGGTCGCCGGATTTTGTCTATAGGCCAGTTCAGTGACATTTAAAACCTCTAAAAAGCTCAATCCACCCTGATGGAACATACAGTATTCACAGCAAATAACCCATACCATGTCCAGTGCTGGGAAAGGAACATGTCCTTTGACCTCAAGCGCCTCCTCCGTGCTGTGACCGGCGTCTCTGAGGATGCTCTGCATCGCCTTACGGGCTGCTTCCGGAAACATCTGACACAAAGTGTACAGCTCTCTACAGAAAGAGAGAGAGAGAAGAGAGAGAAACAACAATGCAGGAATGATCAGATACATTTCGTTTCGAGGACGAAATATTTGAATCGAGAGGCAAACTTGAGGCACTTTTTGAACTCACGGTATGAGTTTATCTACGGTGGTGAGTTCAGGTGGACTCCTGCTGGCCAGTTCTCCGACGTACTCCAACAGAAAGCCAAACAGTTTCTGAGACAAACAGAGATAATGCTGTAAGTTCAAACGGCACTGAACGCAACCTAAAACTGGCTGCAGACACTCATTTAGCCTCCTGCTCTGTATCGTACCTGCAGTTTGAGCTTATTGCCTACAGCCAAACTAGCGTGGTTGCTTTTCTGAGTCCTGGCCACGATGAGGCGCTGGTTGTCGGGGGTGTGGCCGTGGAGCAAAGCTTTCAGGTCGCTGTAGCTCTCTGGAGCTACGAAAGGAAGAAGATACGCAGAATATAAGTGAAACAGGTTATTAAAACGGGAGAATGGTGATGATACTCATCTCGGCAAAGTCTCAGATGAACCAAAGTCAACCCCGATAGAAAAGACAAGTTAAGAAATGTACCTAAAAATTAAAGTTTCTTTTTTTCTTTCTTTTGTAAAATCAAATTGAGGTGTGATTTGAGGTAGTTTTGGTCATTTGTTTGTGTGTGTAGTTACCAATAAATGTGTATGGGAGCTCTGCTTTAGCTGCCTCCTGCTGGGCCTTCACCTCCTCTTCACTCAGACTCGGTTTGGCACTGCTCTCTTCATCCTCCTGTTTTCCCTCCTCATCCCCACTTTCTTGCTCTGACTCCAGGTCCGAGTGACCATCTTCTTCTTCTTCTTCTTCTTCTTCTTCTTCACTACTGCCCTCCTCCTCCTCTTCATCTCCATCTCCATCTTCCTCCTCTGCCTCTGATTCCTCCTCCTCTCCACTCTCTCCCTCTTCTTCATCTTCATCTTTATCTCCTTCAGACTCCTCTCCAATGTTCCATTTTCCGTCCTGGACACACAGAAGAAATGCCAATTAAGCACGTTCTGTATTAACATAATACAGTAAATCAACAAAAAGAATATTCCAGAAATGAACCAGTTCTTAATACATAAACCCTTCGTATTGCTCTCACCTGATAAGACAGGGTCTTCTGGTCGTCCTTATCCAGGATGAAGCCGTCGTTGAGGTCATCGGCAGACATGTGAATCTGACTCTGTGAACTCTCCCTGACTTCATCTCCCATCATCCTCCTCAGACGGTCAGCCTGGGGGAAAAACAGAGTATGTTGATAATGACGAGAAGTTGTTGGCATTGAGGTGAAAGTATTCAGCTACCCTCTGCGCTGTGAACATACCTCTAGTTTCTGCAGCTTCTCCCTCTCCTCCCTGGCGAGCTCCTCCGGGGTTTTCAGCTTCTCCGAGGGCGCAGCCTTCATCTCGAAGACCAGCTCTCTGACCATCATGTCATACTGCTCCAGCTGGAAGCAGAGAAAGAGAGAGAGAGAGAGAGAACCACTGATGAATGAAAGCACACAGCAGGGGGGAACAACCTTTAGTTCAGTGATTGGTGTGATCCTACCTTGGGCTTCTCCTCCTCAGGACGTTCACCTTTGGGTATCTTTGTCACCATCAGAGACTGAATGCTCTTCCACTCCTGATCCAGCTTCTCAGTCAGCTCCTGTGACTCCTCTTTCTGCACCTGACGTTCCCGCTGGAAAAGTAAAACACAAAATTTAAGAAAACTCAGAAGTTAATCATCTGGACCACAATCAACCCGTAAAAAAGCCAACATCCTTTCAGGATAAGGCTGGCGATATTTTTGTTATTTAGTTATCTTGTGAAATATAACGTTAGTTGCTCTAACTAAGGCAACTAGTGACCACAAAGAAAACATCATTGGGTCGGTATCACATACGGAGTGTCTGCTAACGGCGTTGACTGGTGACTCTCGGCCCAACGTGTCGTGGTTGCTCGTAGTGACGGCAGCCGTGTCCTCGTAAAAGCCTTCCATTTTACTTAAATCAATTTTAAATACATACTCATCTGTGTATATTGGTGTTTAACAGGGTGAGTGTAGAACCAAATTAATCAACAGGATTGTGTAACTGGCTCACCTTCTCCTGCTTAGACTTCTGGATGAGCTCTTCAATCAGCTCCTGTCTGGACTTGGCCCTGTGGCTTCCTTCCCCCTCCTCCTGCTCTCCTGATGTTCTCCTTCTGAGGAGGCCCCCTCCTCCTCCAAAGTGGGAGGCGGTAAGCTCAGCTAGATGAGAAAGAGGTATAGCGTCACCATACAGTTGGGTTTTCCACCAAAAATCCCCCCCCCACAGCTTTGTTGAATACTCGATTCTGATTGGTCAATCACAGCGTTCTACGGTCTGTTATTTCCTTATAGCAGACCGTTGCTATGTATAATAGACCGTTGCTATGGATGCAGTTCTGATGTCGGACTCTGGAGGACCGTTTTTGTGTCACATTATTGATTTCTTCAGTAAATATCCGTGTATTAAGCGGGATAATGTACAGCTAGCGGGTCATTGTTGTGAAATAAACCCCTTCAGGGCGATGAGAGACCCCTCCGCTTCGCCCTGTCGGGGGAAATTTCACAACAATGACCGACTCGCTGTACATTATCCCTTACTTAACTTTCCGTTCATTTGGTGTTCGGACAACAGCAGCACTCACCTGATAAAAGACCCCTCTCCTCTGTTTCATCGTCGCTATTCACAATGTCGTTGAATTTCTCCATTTCAGCCAGCGACTGGCCGTAATGAGTCAGCTCCTCCTCCTCGTTCAGATTGAACATGTCCTTCTTATCGTGGGCACGCTGGATGGTAAAGCACAGTTTGGTTGGAGCGTTTTGTTTACACACTGAGATTTGTTGACATTTTTGAGTAACAAATGATTCATGTAAAATTCCAGAAGGTCTTAGATAGTGATATTAGTAAATCGGTTTTCATATCTGTCTGAATGCTAGGTTTATTTAGTTGAAAGGTGACCTCTATCTCATGACCTGATGTCCAGTGCGTCCTAATACAAATCATTACATCACTGACCTGTCTCTCCATCGCGAACCTCTTCAGGATTTTGTCTTCTGGTGCCATCTTGGTGTCGTACTCCCCAAAGCGTCTGTCAACGAATTTGCTGGACTTGCCCTTCTGTTTGTATTCCTTCAGGAGGGTTTCTTTTCTCTAACAGATCAAAAATCAAGAATAGAATATGATTTATGTTCACTCAGGAAAACACAAACACACACAAAGCTCCAACACGCTACAAAAACATTGATTCTTTACTAGAGTTACAGATTTGTTCCCTCTGAGTTGTGTCAATGTTTCACTGATCGATATAAAGTAAGATTTAACAAAGTGTGCAGATTCTACTTTTATCCTCACTTTAACTTCTTCTTAGTTCTGTTCATGTTCTTACAACATTCTCAGTCTCTCCTGCAGAGAATCCCTCCCTCAGCGTGATACTGTGAGCACCAGGCTTCACGGCACAGATAGTGTTGAATGGATGAAGAGCTGTGACCCACTTCTGCCAGATACACAGTACAATCTTTTATTCTTTATTTCATCAGACGGCAGAATCTTTTATGTTTCATTCCGCCGTCCTTTTCTTTATTCTGCTGTATGTACATTTTCCACTTCTACTGTACTACTATGTCTACTTCAATGTTCAGTGATCCAAAATCATCGATGCGAAGTGAATACATAACGTCATCTTTAAGACAGACCTTTAATTTTTATTCTTTTTATTAAAAAGAATAGATTGTTTTTCCATTTAAATGTCTGGAGGAGCCCAGTAATAAAATTGTCAAATCATATTTTTGTTGTTTTTTGTGAGTTGATATAAACGGAAACTGATTGTGTTAAATGGGCAAACGATATCGTCTCATATCAATCGCATGCCCCTGAATTGAATCAAATCGTATCGTGGCAGACTATCGTGATGTCAGCAAATGTTGTATTGTTGTCCAGAGAATCGACATAATATCATATCGTGATGAAACCTGTGATATAGACCCCTAATGGCTTCTATTTGCAGCAGCAGTTTCCTGTGTGTTTTGTCAAAGAACCAGACATCATTTTCACAAAACATCCTAAGGTTAATAAGTAGCTGCTGACGGGCCGAAATAGGGGGAACTCATAAAAGGGGGCGAGTCACTCTTCAGTTTAGGACTCCAGCGTTTTCGGTCTAACAGTGATTCCAATGTGCACCTCATCACTTCAGCCTTTTGTAAAATTACAGATTATGAACTTTCGAAAACACGATTTAATGACAGTTGAGTTCATAAGGATGATAACCTCATGACCGATGAGATTGTCGTACAGTAAAGGACCGAGGTTGTTGTATTCTGTACAGAATGTAAAGCCCCCTGAGGCTAATTTGTGATAATGGGCTATACAAATAAAATTGATTTGACAAACCAAAAATGTGCACCTCAGACACTGCTTAGTTCATAAAGTGTAAATTAAATAATCACCAACTGCAATAAATACATAAATAAAGTTGATTTCATTGCAATAACTGGATTTAAACTGGTAATATATGTAGAATAACTACATCATCAAAAGATGAAGATTTGTTGGGTCCACTGGAACGTGTCACAGTACTAACATGTAGATTTTGTTTGATATTATCTATTAAACAAATCAATATTTTACTTTGCTTTATGTATGAAATCTGTCCATATATAGAATGAACACAAATCATTTGTGACTGAAATATATTCCTCTAATAAAATGTGCCCCTGTGTATTGATGAATTTGTTATTTCATATTCACTGACGCAACCTGTTCTCCTGTTAACCGATCACTGTAGACATAGTGAGTAAACTCATCCAACAACTTCACCATATTGTCATTTTGATTAAAAATATAAAGTTGTACTATTTGTACTGAAAAGCAGCAAATGTTTAAAGAGCCCATTATGATCCTTTTATATGACCGTATGAGAGATTGTTATAAGGTTGCCTATGAGTGCACTAGCACGCAGAGTCAACAGGTCCATTTCATGATATCAGTCACCATCAACGGCACAGCGGTGGAGAGGGTGGACACCTTTAAATACCTGGGTGTCAACATCCATAAGGACTTGACATGGGCCACCCACACCACCGCTGTAGTCAGGAAGGCCCAGCAGAGACTGTACGCTCTGAGGCGACTCAAGACTTTTAGACTGAAAGCACAAATCCTCAGGGACTTCTAATGGGGCCCCATAGAGAGCCCCCTGACAGGCTGCTTCACCACCTGGTACGGCAACTGCACCAACGTGGACCGTAAGGCGCTGGGACGGGTGGTGTGCTCGGCCCAACACATCACCGGGTGCGAGCTGCCCAGCCTGCAGGAGCTTTACACCCAGCGGTGCCTCAGGAAGCCCCTGAGTGTCATTAAGGACACCACACCCCCACAACAGCCTGTTCTCCCTCCTGCCCTCTGGTAGAAGATACAGGACCCCCAGGACTCTCACCAGCAGACTGAGGAACAGTTGTTTCCCCCAGGCCTTCAGACTCTTGAATAGATAATTCATACGACACCTTCTCACACAATAATATATCTTATACTGTATATGTTCTTAATATATATGTTCTTAATACGCCTGTATATATTCTATATATGCCCTTGTACAAAGTATTTCCTTTTATAATTGAAATATAACTTATTATTTCAATGGAGCTTCTCAGCCAAAGGTATTTCACACGATTGCACCTGTATAACCGGCGTGACAAACATCTTGAATCTTGAATCTTGAATGTAGTTGAATTGTTCTGTTATTACTTGCAGAGGGAGAAGTTGGTGCTGGTCAGTCAGGGAAGAAGGTAACAACCTGAGATTTGGTCTTACCTTATTAATGGCTTTGGATCGAGACACACCAGGGAGACCCACATCATGCTTGCTTTTCCTCCCCAGAATATCAAACTTCTTCCTGTTGATCTTCACCTCAAAGGGGTTGTTCTTGATCTCAGTGGAGGTCTTGGTTTTGCGGACCTTGTCGGCCAGGCTCTTCTTCATCGGTGTCTTCTTCCCCATCTGTAGTTAACACAGTGGACTGATTGAGCTAAACAACACAGACTCTGATCATCTGGCTACCTCCACCTCAGAGACTCGGTGAGTCTTTGAAGGTTAACATTGACGTGAATGAGTGACTTTAATATACTCATGGAAGCCAAGGTATAACATGCAATAAAAACGATGCTTATATGACTTTAGGCAAACAGTGGAGCAGCTTTACAGCCAGCTAGCTTCACTGGGAGCCGTCAGCAGGATGTAAACACACTGACATGCTTACACATGCTAACACCATGCTAACACCATGCTAACACACAGAGGGAGACTTTACCTTCAGGCCGCGTCGAGTTATTGAATCCAGGCGGAAGAAAACATCAGACACTAAAGCTCTGACAACTCTCAATCTAATAAATAACACTTTAATGTTTGACTATCCACGTTGTTTCACTGGTTCTCATCTCCAGCGTGCACCAGTCTGAGGTCAAAGGTGAAGACAAAGAAGCTGACAGGAGCTACTTCCGGTGTGAGATTCCCTCACAGCGCCCCTAGCGGTCACAAGAAACCCCTCCTTCAAAATAAGGGCACAGGTTACACAGAACACAGGTTTAATATGAGGAGTTTACAACAATCGCCAGCACAAATATATGATAACTCATTTTAATAGCTTATCCCACAAGTAAGATCAAACATAACTATAGGTTGTATTATACAAAGCCTATCTGCAGAAACTGCAATGCTCAGTGGTGTCAGTCGGTTCACTTTGGTCCAGACTGATATGATGCAGTATCTCCACATTAGAATCACTCACATAGCGAAAAGATAAACAAAAAGCAGTGCCAAAAAAAAAGGACAACAGAAAGAAACAAATGAAAACATATAATTAAAAAAAAGAGAATCACGCAGAAGTATGACAATAAATAACTTTGGAGATTCATTGTTTTCATAGCTTTTTTGTTTTGGGAGGAAGAAATCATTGACACATCTTGCATGTCCTTCATAAAAATGAAGAAATTAAGCTGTTTTTTTGTTTTTTTGTGTGTGTAAATTAACATTTGTGAATCTGGAATTTGGCGAGAATTAAAATGAGATTAATAAGGAAAAATGCATTACTGTCTTTGCCACTGTAATCATAACACCCAAATATAATATTTCTATAGTAAAATGCAAAATCTGAGAAAATGTTGCTGATGTGAGCATTTAGCTCCAGTACAGCTTCACAGAGCCACTAACAGGAGACCACTGGTCTCAGTAGGCCCAGTGGTCAAGGTAATATCACACCAGGCCCTGAAAAACAGGTCAAATAATAGTATATCAAATGTATGGATACAAATATTGTAATGTATTTGATGATCAATTTTTGATTCATTTTAATCCCTGTTTTATTTTCAATTTTCTGTCCTTTATATTTTGAGCCGCTTTTGTTTGTTTTACTGACTGTTTTCCTCTGTGTGCCAATATTGTGTGAGTATACTCATGATATACATGTATCCATTGTTCGTACAATGTAAAACACATTACTATATGCATACACATTGCTGGTAATCAGTTAATTAAAAGTTGACCATAAAATTCTTTTACTATTTTTGACACCTTTATCATCTACTGAAGCAGAATGATCCATCCTGAACCTGAACAAATACTTCTAATATTGACTCATATATGACTGATAAAGGAGGTAGCTTACTGTATATTTCTACATTATTTGCAATGAGATTTGACATAAATGACTCCAATCACACAATACTGATTTTCAATGTAGTGTGTTTTTTATTCATGGCTGTAAAAGAGGCAGAACTATGAGAAAAGAGAGGTGGAAGTGTTCAGTCTGTAGATGGTGGAATGATGAGACACGTTTAGATTGGAAGTAGTTCAGACAGATAATACAAATCAGCATAGCTGCAGGATTAAAAGAAAACAATCTATGGTTGACTCAAATGAAAACCATGACTACAAAGAGTATTGTTATCAGCACACTAAAACTAAAATAAAATATAACTCAAATAAAAAGGGTATTACAGTCATTTAAAGGACAGTACACGCTCTAAGCACTCTACACATGCAGTCCTTCAATTCCTCATCTTGTATGCATTGATGTAGATTCACCATCTGTTGTGGACACAGGTGTGAAAAGAGTCTCAGATTTGGTGAAGCGTCCTGTTAAATTTCAGAGTTAGTAAGAAGATGAGGACTGACCCTTCACTAAAACAGGATGAATCAACACACGTTAGCAATGCATGGACTATTAATGCTCTGCAACGTTAAAGGGGAACTACGTTTTCCAACTTCAGACTTCCAACTACATTTACAAAAATTTATGTCGGTTATTCCTAATGTCTTAGACAGTCCAAAAAATATTAATAAACATGAACAACTCTCTCCCAAATCCCAAAACTATAGTGCTAAAACTCAAACTTGTGATGTCATAGGGTATACAGTCTGCAGCCAATTAGAGTGTTGTCAGGCTATTAAATAGGCGTTATCAGTAGCTATAAGCACCATAGATGTGGGTCAGTAGGGGCATGCTACACCCACTAGTAGGTTTAATCATCCATTTACATAGTAGATCACCGAAAGAAGGTATAAAAGAACACAACAGCGACCTCTAGTGACCGTAGTAATTATGACAGGAGCAGAAGTGGAAGTCAGGCGCTGTAGTATAGACCTTGTGAAACTCCATGAGCAGTGGAGGTTGGGGACAATTTATGGGACACAAAACACAAGGTTTTCACCCAGGAGATAAGAATTCACATCCAGTGTGTAGTTGTCTTTGTGTTCGTAGTTATTTTAACACAAAATATGTTTTTCTCTAAACTTTACTGTTTTTTTTTTTTGTTGCCTTAACCTAAAGAAGCCTTTTTGTTTGTGTTCAAAACGTGACCTTTCATTCAGTTTTACATGTTAGAACGTGTTACTTTTAAGTTTCACTTTTATAACGAAGTTGGCATAGTAGGCCCCTAATGACCTAAATCTATGGTGCTTAAAGCGACTGATAACGCCTATTTAATGGCCTGTAGTAGGCGTAGTATGCCCCACATCTATGGTGCTTATAGCGACTGATAACGCCTATTTAATGGCCTGTAGTAGGCGTAGTAGGCCCCTAATGACACACATCTATGGTGCTTATAGTGACTGATAACGCCTATTTAGTGGCCTATTTAATGGCCTATTTAATGGCCTGATAACAGCTGAATCGGGTGATGAATGGGAGGTTGATTTTGTGGACGCACAGAATGTGTCTTTTTTTCACACCCAAATTAACCTTATTCTTGTTGCGAAACAGAAAATGTTCCCCTATACTCCGAACATTCACCTGGGTGCTCTCAGTGTCATCTAACATCTCTCCCTATTCATCGTCGATGGAGCAGCTCCACACTTTATACCCTATGACATCAGAAGTCTGAGTTTTAGCACTCTAGTTTTTGGATTTGGGAAAGAGTTGTTCATGTTTACTAATATTTTTTGGACCATTTTAGACCATATATGAATCAAGAAAATGGGCATAGTTCCCCTTTAAGCACGGCTCATTTTTTGCAATCACACCATTGATTACATATCTTAAACAAAAAAAGCTTCTCCAGCGTACATTGTGTCTTTACTGCAACTGGAAACACATAGGTAGTCAATGACTAAGTATTATTTGCTCAGAGTGGAGTTTTACACAGGAAAGTCCAGGGTGACCTATGACTGATCATGCAGCTTCATAACAGTGACATTTACATGTTCTGTAACAACTGTATTAATGATAGAACGTGTGAGTTCCCAGACAGTGGTTTATAAAAGAGGTTCACAGTGCTATCTCACAGCAAGCAATCATGGCTCAATCTACTTTGTGAGAAAAAGCATAAAAACAAATTACATAATTGAGAATACAATTTCACACAATATGTAGCATTTCTGTCCGTTTCTGCCTTTCATGGAGACGGAGAGAAATCAAGGGGCATATGCAAAGCCAGGCTCAAATAATTAGAATAAATGAAAAATATGTTTATACACATTCCCTTCATACTAAAGACTTACAGCCAGCAGCAAATATACTATCAACAAGAACAGTGCTTGCGGACGCTTCCCGGGATGACTCACATTTCTTTGTGATCCACGCTGTTCAAACATTATCATCTGCAGGTTTACAGCACCACAGATTAATCTGTTTTTGAGAAATATCAAACCCAGCTTCCACATCCTATAAATATCTAAAGCACTATATAACATACCTGTAAGTTAAGGCCGTGTTAAATGCTTGTGGCTTTTGAGTTTTTAAAAAAAGTCAACACAGATGGGATTTAGCTTATGGAAGATTTAATGAAAATGTTGGATTATGGAGACATTAATATGGACTTTGTATGTATGCATTTTCCATAAATAATCAACTGGAAATATCCCAACTGTTGTTCACCTGGCCTGCTTACATGGAATTCAGCTTCAGAGGTAAAATTAGCATTATGCAATTTGTAGTTTTAACCACCAGTTAAATGAGAGTACAAGCTTTTCTTTCTTTCTGCATTCACTGTTTTTAAAAGACACTTTGACATATTTTTGATACAATCCCAATACATTCTAGTGGTTACAATGGTTTAGGTTAAAAAGAAAAAAGAAAAAAAGAGGGCGATAAAACCCTAAAAGCTCACATTAAATGTGTGGGCCTGTAGTAATAGACATGCACCGAAGGCCAGATGGAGTAGACAAGACAGAATGTATCACTCACTCACAACTAAAAAGCTTCTAATAATTAAAAACCTTTATGCAATCGGTCTGCACTGTATACAAAATTGGCACACACTAACGAGGAGAAGAAGGTTAATAAGCCGGCGACAAATGATATCAAAACAACAAAAAAAGCAGAACTGTTTGTAACAGTGGCTTGCTCCAAAGGGTGATAGCAGACGAAAGAAGCGGAAAATGAAAGGAGGCAGAGGCCAGCCTGGAGGACCGATCCGACGTTATCTAGGACTCTGTCTTTTTTTTGTTTTTCTTTAGGAAGGAAGGGGTGCGGAACTTCTTTTTCTTTTTGGAGGGCGACTTGCTGGGAGACTCTTCTCCCTCCTGGTCGCCAGCGTCAGCGGGTTCCTCCCCCTCAGCTGCGTCTGCACTGACGGGGGCGGAGGCGGGTTCTTCGGCAGGAAGTGCTGGGGCATCGGAGGGGTCGTCGGGTGTTAAATCTGGAAGGGTCTGTCTCAGGGTGGCGGCGTCGCTGTCATCCTTAAAGGTCTGTTCTGGCAAGGACTCTGATGGGAGGAGGAGGAAGAGGAAGAAGAAGAGAGTTATTGATCTCAGATGACAAACTGATGGATCTGCGCTGCTGAGCTCACGAACCGCTGAGGCTAGTACAAATCCACCAACTGGATAAGCTGCTAAATCCACACCATTCCCTACTTTAAAAAAAGCTTTCTCTTGTCACTGCATGAGACCACGCAACACATTCTCACTCCCAACTCGTCAAACACCACCGCCGCTTGGTCACAGCGACCCTCGACATCAGAGACCGACGCACGGGGTACCCCTCTTGCGTTTTTGACGGACCAGGGACGGCGTCAATATACACTCGTTAAATGCAGAGTCCTTTCAAAATAAACTTTAATTTTCACAGGAAGTTAGGTTTAGGTAACACGACCACTTAGTTAGGGTTAGGAAGCGGTCGTGGTTGACGTTAACGTCACTGACTATCGACTCACTTGACCGATGACACTACCGACTCACAGGTCTCAAGGGACTGACGATAATAAAGACTCACGGAACAAACGGGACTGACAATACTAACGACTCACGTGACTCACAGGACTCACGGAACTGACGATACTAACGACTCACGTGACTCACAGGACTCACGGGACTGACGATAATAAAGACTCACGGGACTGACGATACTAACGACTCATGTGACTCACAGGACTCACGGGACTGACGGTAATAAAGACTCACGCGACTGATGATACTAAAGACTTACGGGTCTGACGATACTAATGACTCACGTGACTCACGGGAGTGACGATACTAACGACTCACGTGACTCAAGGGACTGATGATAATAAAGACTCACGGGACTGACGATACTAACGACTCACGTGACTCACAGGACTCACGGGACTGACGATAATAACGACTCACGTGACTCACAGGACTGACGATAATAAAGACTCACGGGACTGACGATACTAACGACTCATGTGACTCACGGGACTGACGGTAATAAAGACTCACGCGACTGATGATACTAAAGACTCACGGGTCTGACGATACTAATGACTCACGTGACTCACGGGAGTGACGATACTAACGACTCACGTGACTCACAGGACTCAAGGGACTGATGATAATAAAGACTCACGGAACTCACGGGATTGACGATACTAACGACTCACGTGACTCACAAACTGACGATAATAAAGACTCACGGGACTGACGATACTAACGACTCACGTGACTCACAGGACTCACGGAACTGACGATACTATTGACTCACGTGACTCACGGGACTGACGACAATAAAGACTCACGGGACTGACGATAATAAAGACTCACGGGACTCACAGGACTCACGGGACTGACGATACTAATGACTCACGTGACTCACGGGACTGACGATACTAACGACTCACGTGACTCACAGGACTCACGGGACTGACGGTAATAAAGACTCACGCGACTGATGATACTAAAGACTCACGGGTCTGACGATACTAATGACTCACGTGACTCACGGGAGTGACGATACTAACGACTCACGTGACTCACAGGACTCAAGGGACTGATGATAATAAAGACTCACGGGACTGACGATACTAACGACTCACATGACTCACGGGACTGACAATAATAACGACTCACATGACTCACAGGACTCACGGGACTGACGATAATAAAGACTCACGGGACTGACAATACTAACGACTCATGTGACTCACGGGACTGACGGTAATAAAGACTCACGGGTCTGACGATACTAATGACTCACGGGAGTGACGATACTAATGACTCACGGGAGTGACGATACTAACGACTCACGTGACTCACAGGACTCAAGGGACTGATGATAATAAAGACTCACGGAACTCACGGGACTGACTATACTAACGACTCACGTGACTCACAGGACTCACAAACTGACGATAATAAAGACTCACGGGACTGACGATACTAACGACTCACGGGACTGACGATACTAACGACTCACGTGACTCACGGGACTGACGATAATAAAGACTCACGGAACTGACGATAGTAACGACTCACGGAACTGACGATACTAACGACTCACGTGACTCACGGGACTGACGATAATAAAGACTCACGGGACTGACGATACTAACGACTCACGTGACTCACAGGACTCACAGGACTCAGGACTCACAGGACTCACGGGACTGACAATACTAATGACTCACGTGACTCACGGGACTGATGATAATAAACACTCACGGGACTGACGATACTAACGACTCACGTGACTCACGGGACTGACGATAATAAAGACTCACGGGACTGACGATACTAACGACTCACGGAACTGACGATACTAACGACTCACGTGACTCACGGGACTGACGATAATAAAGACTCACGGGACTGACGATACTAACGACTCACGTGACTCACAGGACTCACAGGACTGACGATACTAATGACTCACGTGACTCACGGGACTGATGATAATAAACACTCACGGGACTGACGATACTAACGACTCACGTGACTCACAGGACTGATGATAATAAAGACTCACGGGACTGACGATACTAACGACTCACGTGACTCACAGGACTCACGGGACTGACGGTAATAAAGACTCACGCGACTGATGATACTAAAGACTCACGGGTCTGACGATACTAATGACTCACGTGACTCACGGGAGTGACGATACTAACGACTCACGTGACTCACAGGACTCAAGGGACTGATGATAATAAAGACTCACGGGACTGACGATACTAACGACTCACATGACTCACGGGACTGACAATAATAACGACTCACATGACTCACAGGACTCACGGGACTGACGATAATAAAGACTCACGGGACTGACAATACTAACGACTCATGTGACTCACGGGACTGACGGTAATAAAGACTCACGGGTCTGACGATACTAATGACTCACGGGAGTGACGATACTAATGACTCACGGGAGTGACGATACTAACGACTCACGTGACTCACAGGACTCACAAACCGACGATAATAAAGACTCACGGGACTGACGATACTAACGACTCACGGGACTGACGATACTAACGACTCACGTGACTGACGATACTAACGACTCACGTGACTCACAGGACTCACGGGACTGATGATAATAAAGACTCACGGGACTGACGATACTAACGACTCACGTGACTCACAGGACTCACGGGACTGATGATAATAAAGACTCACGGGACTGACGATACTAACGACTCACGGGACTGACGATAATAAAGACTCACGCGACTGATGATACTAAAGACTCACGGGACTGACGATACTAATGACTCATGTGACTCACGGGACTGACGATACTAAAGATTCAAGTGACTGACGAGTCATGTGACTGAAGACTGACGTGACAAAATAAGTCAACGTTACTTTAAGTTTCACACGGGACACGAACACAGGTCTCCTGGTTGAAAGTTGTGGGTTTGTTTGACCCCATCCAACCCCCCTTCCGACCGACCTGAGTGGACTCTCATGCTATTTATACTACGTCACTTGCTCCAGCTGTTGAATAACGCCGAGGGAGGGTTTACAATGGAGTTAGTTGAAAAAGCGGTTCGTCATACTGTTGCTAAAGGGTGCCTCTGTACGTCGGTCTCCGATGCCGAGGGGCGCTGAACAAACAGTATTTGACGAGGAGGGAGTAAGAACGGGTTGGTCCACACAACGTGGCCTCTTTAGCAGAGCCATCTATTAAATTGATTTATTTAAATCTGTTCAAGATGCCGCTAAATATACACAAGTAAACAAAAGCCGAACACGTCCAAACGCAACATTCCCACTAAATTCACAAACACACTCATAAAACAACAGACCTGAACGGACAACCTTTCCTCAGAACAACAGCCAAACCCAGATGCACCGTTCCTCTCTTACATAACAGATCAGCATCTCTCACTAGCTTTACTTCTAACCTTTAACTAAAAATAAGTCTTTGCTCTCATTAAATCAGGATTTCATCTTTCTCTCCGACTCCTTTTATGTTCCTTATTTTGACAGGCCCAAGCCGGAACACAGCGTTTTTGTTTTACCTTCATTTCAACAGGGAAATCTTAATGAGTGCCGTTCCCTGGCTCATTTGCACCCTGTGTGTACAAACAAACACAAATCAAAGTCTACAACACAGAAAGAAACTATTGCAATGTTTTTCAAAGATTTTAATAACCACACAAGCGAGGTTTCCTAAGTCAGGGGAGTTAAATTAATTCAAAACTGGCGCAGCTCTCAAGGACAAATAAGAGAATTAATGAAAATTAAAATGAGTCTTTTAATCCAGATGCTGGGAGTATAAAACTACCTGAGCTGTTCCCTCTAGTCTTAATAATGAATGCTAGAAGATCTGTATGTGTCTGGTTTTCACACATCACAATGAATTCATCTGTAAATTATTTTTGAAATGATACATCAACTTGCTAATGCTGATTTAGTTTTTTAAATATTTTAATTTTTAAAATAATATAACAATAAAACATAAATCTAGCCTTTGTGTTTGTCCGAGTATGTTATAGTAAGCATCTGAAAATGTTAGAACGAAATTACATTTTCCTTATCATACTAGGGCTAACAGCCCTGCAATACCTGGGGCTTGTTAGCTTTAGCAAAATGCATATTTTTTTTTTGCAAAATTCATATTTAAGACTGTTTTTACAACTTGAAACATTAAAACGTCAGGAAGACGATTCACATGGTTAATGTTGATAGCGTTTAGGGGTGGGAAAATAAATCGATACAGAAAGTATCGTGATATTTTTGCGTGGCAATACTGTATCGATACACGGACATCAAGTATTGATCCGTTATTACCTCCGCCAAGGCATAAGGCCTAGGAAGGAGGTTATGTTTTCACCGGCATTGGTTTGTTTGTTTGTTTGTTTGTTGGTTTGTCTGTTAGTAGGATTACTCCAAAAGTCTGCGATGGATTTGAATGACATTGTGTGTGGCACAATGAACAATCCATTAGATTTTGGTGGCGATCCGGATCATGATCCGGCTTCGGGAATTTTTTTTCATAACTCCGTTCAGCCTGTGCATTAACACCACAGGCTTTAAGACATTGACGCATTCATGGCGCGACATACATGAAACTTGCCTTGGCGGAGGTCTGCGCTCTCCGAGTTCACTTCTAGTTATATAAACTATTAACCTCTTAACAATCCGACAGTTACTGTTCTGTCTCTTAGAGGTTGTAGCGGGCTCAGTCTTAAAGCTAGAGTGAAGATACTAGTATTGTCACGAAGGAGGCTAAAATAACGTTCCAAACTTATGCTCGATTTTGGCGAGGAAAAACTGGCATGGCCATTTACAAAGGGGTCCTTTGACCTCTGACCTCAAGATATGTGAAGGAAAACTATCTTCTGAAATCTGTATCTTTTTAGATAAAACAGATGTTGACAAACTGCATAATTTGCAGAGGAAAAAAGGTAATAAATTGCTATATGTCTTATTGCAGTACTCAGCATATCGCAAAATGTTTAAAATCGCAATAAGATCGTATCGTGACTTAAAGGACCCATATTGTAAAAAGTGAGATTTTCAGGTCTTTATATTATAAAGCAGGTTTAATTGCTATATAAATACTGTTAAACTATCAAAACACTCAATATACGGAGAAATACACACAGCCCGTATTCAGAAATTGTGCGTTTGAAACAAGCCGTTAGGATTTCTGTCCATTTGTGTTGTCACAAATATACAATATTTAGACCATTACACGGTTTAAACATGAACGTTCTAAATGTGTCCCAGTTTATTTCCTGTTGCAGTGTATGTAAATGACATCAGCTAACAGGAAGTAAACATGAAGCCAAACTATTGCCTAGAAATGCAATTCCATTGCAATTCCGTTGAAATGCATTAAAACGGAGCGTTTCAGATAGAGGGTAAATACAGGTATATTCAGGCAGCCAGTACGAGAAAAATAAAGGGTGTTTTTGAACATTACAGCATGTAAACATGTTCTAGTAGAAACACTGCGTACTTTTCTAACGCAGGACGAGGCTGGTTCTGGGAATATAACTTGTGTTCAGGTCACCGTGCCCTTATCCTGTTTATATTTTAAATAAAGATCCAAATTTAAAAAAACTAAAAAATAATTTCATTTAGTTTTCTTCACAGAAATGAAGGTCTTGCGACCCCATGTAAAGCTTTGGCGACACCTAGTGGGGTTCGGGTCCCCCCAGGTTGGGAACCAGTGATCTAGTATGTGGACTTCATTTTTACATGCTTTCCTATCCAGCGACCAGTATTATCATCTGGATGTAAGTGCTTTTTTTTTTTTAAATCCTTTAAAAATACTCCCAGCAAAAAGAGTCAAGAAGCAACAAGGTCAGTGCATTTTTTGGTCATTGGATTTTCCTTTCACAAACAGGTATTAAAAAACAAAAAATGAAATACAAGGCGTTTTTCTTTCTCAGGGTCAAAAAGGGATGAACTAAACTTAAAAAACGGGTTGATTTTCATTTTCTATTTCTTAAAACAAAAAATAAAATCACTAGAAGACAGAAACGAAAAAATGCCCGATTTTTCATATTCGGCGTCCTCCAGGCTGGACACATAACGTTGGTCTCTATGTGCAGCCGGCTGTGAGACGAGTGGTCAGGGGCCGTCTACAAAGTGCATCGTCGAAAAGAGATGCTATAAAAATATTCAATAACTTCGTTATACAGTGTAGTACCACCAAAATTACTTCACACATCAATGCTTTGGACAAATATACTTTTGCATAATTTTGGTGAATTTTTAATGGGAAAAATATTCAATAACTTCAGTAATAAACAGTGTAGTACCATAAAATTTTTTCCCTGAGACACACTCTTTTATTGTTTAAAAAAAAAACTACATACTGATCCATGTCCATCACCTTTAGTTACACAGCAGCACTGTACTTTTTTTCCTATACACAGCACCGTTCTCATACGCGCTCTTACTTTTTAAATGGCAACTTCCGGTCGCAGACTATGTAAAAAAACAGGCATATTTTGTTTCTGTCTTGTAGAGATTTTTTTTTGATTTTTTAGAAATAGAAAATTAAAATGAACCTGTTTTTAAAGTTTAGTTCATCCCTTTTTGACCCTGAGAAAGAAAAAAGGCATCATATTTCAATTTAAATTTTTTTATTTTAAAACGAAAATCAAATAACCACAAATGTTTGTTTTTTAACATCCGTTTGTGAAAGGAAAATCGAATGACCAAAAGATACACTGACCCAACAAGAGCTGGTTCTGGATCCAGAAGCTCTGCTACTTCAGTCGGACCTTTCCAGGGATCAGTGAAGCCAAACGGAATCCAAACCACAGCTTTTAGCTCAGCTACAAGCTCACACAGTGCAGTCAGTTGCAAAACAACTGCAGCTTAGTTCAGTTTTAATGTTGCTCACATGCTACAGAGAAAAACCCCCGTCGTCAAGACCTGAGAAAACACTACTACACACCAGCCTGCATTTCACATCTCTCGTGTCAGAACAGAGATAGGGCCCAACTCACAGACAGATAAAAATGGAGACTCAACAACACCACACAGCCAAAAAGCATTGGACCTCGACCATCTTTCACACTAAACCAACAGAGAGTCTCAAGCGAAGCCGACAGCAGCATGTTTGGTTGGAAAGCCACACCCCAAAGAAAACACCGATGTACCTGGTAAAGGACTCGTCTGTAAAAGACAAACAAACATGTTGAAAACATTACCTGATGTCTTCCATGAAACAAAAGTGCAATATAACATTGATAAAAGTGCTTAATGTGCAAGAGAGGGTTGGTTAATTTGACAGTGAATCGTTGGCAGGAGGAAAAGAGAGGTTATCTAACGTGAAAGGTTTGGTGAGCTGTGAGGTTTACTCCAGGAACATCCTCCACTTTTGTTTTATCATTCTGGTTAATGGGACTTTAAAGCATATTGCTCATTGGATTGTAAGGAAAATGTATCAAGATAACTTGTTATTTCTTGCCATGGTCATTTATTTTTTTCCCACTTTTTTCGTGACAAAAGGGAGGAGCTCTGAAATAACCCCCATCAACCCACAAGAAAGAGATTCAGAGGAGTTCAGAGAACCGAGTTAAAACCGACTGAACAGTCTCAAACCCCGGATAAAAAAGGGGTTAGTTCAGACCACAGAACAGCTCTACTAGTGAAGCCATGCAACGGAAAAACAAGGGTGATGATCAAACACAAGGTATGGAGGGTGAGGGTAATTAGGAGGGTGGTGAACAGTACGTACTTACTATGGCAACAGGTACTCTTTTGCATTTCCATCTCCTGATTGTAATCGCAGCCACAAAGAAGGAAAAAGCACAAGTAGAAACAAATGTCTATGCAGGTCAAACCACAGGCACAGTGTTAAATCAAAAAATTAATCAAAATGTGAGAAAAAAAAAAAAAAAAAAAAAGAGAAAAACACCAGAAGAAAATCTTAAAAAGAATGGTCGGGAACCATTCTTAGTAGACCCCAAAAAGATGGAGAATGGAAGTGAAGGGGGTAAAGGAGATACTGTACATAGAGACATATGTTATATAACAACATTTCAAGGTATTAGATTACACCTGCGATCAAAACCACTCATCCCCCTTCTTCCCTCATGCAGAAAACTTGTAATGTATGACTGGAATAATGCCAATTATTGCTTAAATAAAGATTATAACTTTAACTTATTTAATTTTTTTAAGAGCCAGTTCTGGTATCATCATGCATGATACTGTTCACAGAGGTGTAATCCAATAGTAATAAAGACCAAGAGGGAGAAAAATAAATATAAAAATAGACGTGTAGAGATGTCTGCTCTGGGGTCCATCAATAAATGCTCATTCTTTTCAAATATATCATATCTCTTCTATTCAGTGTCACTCTTTGGGCATCATGCAAGAACCAGTCGTCCGAACAGATTCGTTCACCAATTTTCTCGCATTTTGAATTTTCTCTTTGGTATGAACTAGGTATTAAAATATTTAATCGCGATTAATCGCAAATTAATCACACATTGTTTTAGCTGTTCAAAATGTATCTTAAAGGGAGGGGTTTGTCAAGTATTTAATACTCTAATATGCTGCTTTATGCAAATGTATGTATATTTGTATTATTGTAAATCAATTAACAACACAAATCAATGACAGATATTGTCCAGAAACCCTCACAGGTACTGCATTTAGCATAAAACAATATGCTCAAATCATAACATGGCAAACTGCAACAACAGCTGTCAGTGTGTTGACTTGACTATGACTTGCCCCCAAACTGCATGTGATTATCATAAAGTGGGCATGTCTGTAAAGGGGAGACTCGTGGGTACCCATAGAACCCATTTACATTCACTTATCTGGAGGTCAGAGGTCAAGGGACCCCTTTGAAAATAGCCATGCCAGTTTTTCTTTGCCAAAATGTAGCGTAAGTTTGGAGCGTAATTTAGCCTCCTTCCCAACAAGCTAGTATGACATGGCATGGCTGGTACCGAACTAAAACTGAGTCCGCTACAACCTTAAAAGTTGCGTTATTATCGCGTTAACTTTGACAGCCCTAGTACGAACACAATTTAAGTGTGATCCAGACCTGTCGTAGGAGTCGTGAGCAATTAGTCTGCTGTTATCCAAAACATAGCCTTAAGTAGTATCTTAAGGGGATTAATTATACTAATTTACAATTCTCATGAACGCACGCTCGATTACGCACAGGCGGCGGTCATAGTGTTTACGCAGGTCATTTACATCTGAAGTTAAGAGCGTTTGCAGTATAAGAATAATGTTCTTGCATGAGGCCCCAATGTCCTTTCCAAACTATTTCCTGACATTACCTCTGGAGACTGTGAATTAAAGCCTGTAAGTTTCCATCTCTCATAGCGTCGACCTGATTAAAGAATCCAAACCTCTTGGCCTGTTATTACAGGAAGCACAGCACAGCACCTGTAGTAGTATTATTAAAGACCACAACATGAACGCACAGGCAGACGGCAGAGCCTACGCGTTCCCTCCGTAGAACCCTAGAAAAGCCACCAAAAACCCAGCCAGAGGGCGAGAGAGCGAAGCCCATGCCGAACCAGGCAGAACCGGGCCGCACCAGTGTGTCAAGTATGTCGGGCCGACCTACCTTCCTCTGCTCGGACCGGGGTGCTGGGTGGCGTGGTGGTGGGTTTCTGGATCTGGGGCTCTTCCTCCTCAGGCTCTGCTAGCTGCTCCACGTCTAAATGAAAACCAGCAGAAATGAAACAGAGACTGTTAAAGGAATATATCACTAAATAAATGAGCAATTCAATTATTTATACGCTACAATTTTGATTGAACCCTCAAAGAATCGTATGGCGTCAACACAACAAAACACTAATTAAAGGGAAGACAGTACAGAAACAAATCAGGAAGGAAGCCTTAATCAGGAGAACACTACTTTCAAACAAATCCCAGTAAAAATCAACCTGAACATATTAACAGAACTAACATTAGTTTTATTGGAAATCAGTCACAAGCACAGGAGGGAGAGTGGACACCAACAGAGATATATCCAGGACAGGTTAGCAGGAAGAGAGGGAGGACACCATTATTCATGTCCCACACATGGGATGCTCTGATTGGATGACTGAGCACAGCTTCCTCCAAAAAAGATTAGCACAAGAACACACCACTGCAAAAGCACTTTTAGACAGAGCGCCCTCAAAGAGAGGGGGCGGCTTTAAATCTGAAAAAATTAGCTTCTTCACATCCTCTCTACTCAGCTCCTCGTCCAATCAAACTGCAGAAAGGGATCTGATCTGCCTGAACTCTGATGCCTTTGGACAAAACATCAGAGAGCAGGGAGGGGGGGATGAGGGAGGAGGGGGGGATAATCAAGCAAAGGCTTCGAAGATTGAACTGTGGGTAGGGAGAATGCTTGCGCGTGGTAAAAAACAGCGGCAGCAGACTCCAAACCCCCAGAAACAGGAGAGGACACAGCAGGCAGGGGGTTCCCACACTCCCAGTGCAGCGGACCAGGGCTGAGCAGGGTGAGGAGGGTTTAGCGGGAGGCCGGATTTTTTTAGGCGTGACTCCGCTTCATCTACCTGGAGCCTGATCCGCCTCAGCCGCCTCTACCACCGACGGCTCTTTGCTGAGGGCTCGCAGCACGGCGCAGTGGAACTCCTTGTGTGGGGAATCTGGAGCTGAAACAACCTCTCCCGTCGTGGAAAAAACGTCATCTGTGGAGTCTGCGCGGCCCCGACCGGCCGGCTCAGCCCCGCCGGAGAGGAAGAGTGATGGGGAGCCCTGCCCGGAGGCTGGCGTGACGGGCGTGGCGGTTGTAGGCGGGGCTATCTGTAAGCTGGGCGAGTCATTCGCAGACTGCAGAGGTGTGGAGGCGGAGGCTTGACCCCTCGGTAGCGGTTCGGGCTCAGGACAGGCTGATCCCTCCCTACTACCGCCTCGTCCCTGCACTGTGAAGTCATGTGTACAGTGTGTGTGTGTGTGTGTGTGTGTGTGCGAGATTACAACACCAATCTGAAGTTCACTGGGTTTTTGCATGATCCTGCAGGAAGGTAAATATTCTTTTATTACAAGTATCCTTTAAAAAAATCTTCTAATTTTATTATGAGCATGTTCATTAGCTGCAAATACCTTGAACAGAAAACATATAGTACAACATCAACATGTAACAGCTCAGGTGATCTCTACCTAATTCTTGCCTGTATCTATACTTGCTGTGAAGACTGATCTAAATGACTTTTCTTGAGGGAGGTCGAGGAAGAGTGATTACAGGAGGAGGGAGCTGTGAGTTACACAACACAATTCCCTTTTGTCCATGCTATGCAATTTTACCAAGACAACTAAGGATTCAGTATGTTTGGTTTCTTTCACATTCTACTGAGATTTATTTATCAGCCGTTACCTTCAGGTCCCTTCTGGTTCTGCTCCACCTCCTTGCGGTACTCGTCCAGCTCCTGGTCGGTGAGTTTGTTGAAGGGGTTGGGACCCTGCTTGCTGATGATGACCCTGGGCTGGTATTCCTTCTCAATGATGGCCTTGGATGCGGTCACTAGCTCCCCCTACAGGACACACAGAAGGGAAGGCAGGGAGAGATGATGAGTCACTGCAGGTTACACATGGAAGGATTTAACAGATTGAAAACTGGCTGCAGTATCAAATGATTTGCAGAAAATCTCTCTTGAACTGGATTATCAGATAAGAGGGAGTTTACACACAGAACTATAATGCAGCATGAGCAGAAGTATATCTGCCGTAGATGAATAAATGTGTCTTCAGAGCACAAGTTAGAGCTAACAGACCCTTTAGAAACTCAGGAAGCACACGTTATGATGAAAAATAACAGGTTACTTCTTATTATGTTACCAAAGAGCAGGATTATTCATGTTTCATGTTCATTTTATACAATAAACACAGCTATTTGAGAAAGAGTTCAAGCCAACTGAGGCACACAGGAAATAGTCAAGATGAAGCAAAAAAAAAAAAAAAAAGAAAAAGAAAGATCGCAGTAACTATCAGCAATAGCTGTGTTCTTTAACCTCTTCCACTCCTTGAGGGCGCTGGCGCCGACTTTATTTTTTTCAGAGGCTGTAGCAGGTTCAGAGCTAGAGTGAAGTTACTGGTATCATATAAAACTAGAAATCCTAATGAATCCATTGGTACCAACCATGTCATGCTAAAACGTTAAAGTTACGCTACATTTTGGAAAAACTGGCATGGCCATTTTCGAAAGGGATCCTTGAGCTCTGACATGAAACTTCACGACCACAAACTAGAGACCTAGAGCATTCAGAGGATAGATGGATTTCCTAGCTATATTGACAATAAGGGGGTTTCTGAGCAGTTTACACAACAGAAGCCCTCGCCATCCAATCACCAAAAAGTGCAATTCTTGCAGAAATCTCCAAAATGTCAAAAGTTTTTGAAACCAAATCACAGCATGGCTTTTTCTATGGTGATCCTCAAGGTCTTGGTGTCTTAATGTGGTATTTTGGAGGGATTATTGATCATTTTTATCAATTCTCGAGTGGACATTTTTTTTAAAATTTAGCACCAAATCTGTGTAACAAATGGTATCAACCCAATAATTGCTGGGAATGACCATCATATACTTCTATCATAATATTCTAAACCCTCATACACTTTAAACATATATTTCAATTAAGTCATTAATTATTTTGTTAATTTCTGATTTATGACTAGAACAACTTGTCACACAGTGCTGAGCTGCACCAATTATATGTGACATCTACTGCTGACCTGCTGTCTCCCCCTAAGGACCCCCTGTACCCCCCTAAAAAAGACAAAAATGGGACTATGAAAAAGAGGGGGGGGGGGGGGGGGGGGTGGAAAAGGTTAACCCAAAAACATATTAGCTTTAACTTCATTTACTCTTTTAAGCATTTTTTTTTTTTAAATTCTGTACCATTCATGCAGCAAACCCCACCATCAGTGGATCTAATAGCTGCCCTCTTTAGCGCCCACTTCAACTTCCAACAACAAGAAAATCTCTCCTGCAGACGGACTCAAGATACACATCGATCTTTTACCTCAAGGACCCTAGCTGGCACGAAAAAAACATTAACTTTATCCAAAGTTCTCGGCTCTAGAATGCATAATCATGCAGAAAAGACAAGGTCTCGTGACCTCACAAACAGAACGAGAGAAAACGGCCTCATTCTAGCACCATTATTCACTTCATCTATCAGGTGGCTATCTGCAGGCTAATAGGAATGACTGGAGGGTGATGTGGAGTACAGGTGAATAGTATTTGTACCTTTCTAATTGATTTAGCAGGACTATAGGACCCCTCGGACACATCGAGGCCATCAATAGTGTCTGTACAGTCAGACAGAGGGGCGTCCTGCAATAGTAAACCCAGTGAGGAGGGGGGGCACAACCCAGCTCTTAAACACCAGCACATTCAAATCAGCAGTCTGTCAGGCAGGCAGGAATGTGTGCAGGAACATACCACCTTTCACCCACCCACCCACCCATCCACCCACACACACACACAAACAAACAAACAAACAAACAAACAAACAAAGGTGGAAGGACGATATATCTCACTCAACTATAAATACTATTATGCAAGTAATCCTCAAGCACACGTGACGGTACTACTTTGAGTGACATATTTATGGTCACTGTGAAATGTCGACCTGGCCATGACCAGAATAAGAATACACACTTATAAAGTTTGGAGACAATACCTCTCAGAAAAGAGGCAGAAAAGTGATTTTAAAATAAAATACACAACTGCAAGCTCATCTTTAAGTAGTTAAAAAGCTGTGTGAAATCTTGGTATAAGTAGGGTTAATAATACATTTTCTATTTGTCTTATTAGTCACTTTCCACCTCTGCATACACACATACCATACAGACATACCCAAGCATTGGAAATGCATGCAAAGAGCGGTGGTTCTGGGGCTGTGAGAAGCAGAGCAGCGATGGAGCAAATATCTGAGCTCATGCATTGTAAAGACAAATGATCCACATCAAGGGCGCCTTTAACATGCTGGGTGACGTTTTAGGTAGCCCCTAAAACCTGTTTAACGCCCTTTAAAAATGATTAGCAGCTCTGTTTTAATTTGTCCTACCCCTCATGGTGTTTGGGTTAAAGATGCAGTGTGTAGGATCTGGCGGCATCTAGCGGTATCTAGCGGTGAGGTTTCAGAATGCAACCAACTGAAACTTCTGCCGTGTGTCAAGCGTGTCGGAGAACTACGGTGGCAAACGCGAAAATGCGAAAGGCCCTCTCCAGAGCTAGTGTTTGGTTTGTCCATTCTGGGCTACTGTAGATATTAACGGCTCATTCTAGGGTAACTAAAACACAATTATTCTTATTTTTTTGGTGATTATACACTAAAGAAAACCTACTTATTAATATTATATTCTATTTCTGCCAATAGATCCCCCGAAATGTTACACACAGTTCCTTTAAATGTCCAGGAAGTCATAGAATTGAGCTAATATCTGCCCAAGGGAGGACAAACCATGCAAACTCATACGTCAAATTTTAAGCAATTTTTAATTATTAATTCTCAAAAGAGGATAAAGAGTGCATGCAACATAGGTGCCGGATTACAAGACTTTTTGTCCCCCCACTTTCCCGTGTTATGGTAAAAAAAAACGGTAACGCCTGCCAGGTAGAATGTCGGCGATAATGTCTTGATGGCGTCTAACATGTTGGACCATCATCCTATCATAATCAACCATTGTGTAGCCTAATTCAAATGAAATCTAAGTGTTCTGACATCCAGCCCACTACAGTTTCATAATGATCCAGAAATATTTTTCCACTTCTCTTCTTTTGATAGTTTAACAGTATTTATATATCACTTAAACCTGCTTTATAATATAAAAGACATGAAAATCTCCCTTTTTACAATATTGGACCTTTAAAATGTACAAAGGGTCCAAGGTCCCCCGCCCCTCATAGTCTCACTGAATCCTGTGGGAAACGCTGTATTATGTCATCCAAAACTGAATGCCCCCCCCACTTAGAAACATATTCCAGCGCCGCAGGCATGCACAGAAATAAAAGTATATTAGACTGTAATGATCTGATCCGATGAAGGAGCTTGTTAAACATGTTAGTAACTGCAAGTTGACCAGTCTGCATGTGCTGAGACAGGTAACCGCCTGAAAAGGCAAAATAAAACAAAACCAAAAAAGAAATGAAGGAGAAAAAAAGAAAACTATGTATGAATATGGACACGACCTGAGCTGGCAGGTTTGGAGAGCAGAGTGAGGTTACCTCTCCCAAACACTTACTCACCTGCCAGATTGACAATCTCTGTGGTCAAAGAATAATGGGACAGTTACAAAAGTCACTCCGTGCTCTGGGACACAACATGGAGGACATGTTTCAGTGCTCGCTGTTATCAACGGTGAAGTTACTCCCTTCAGAAACTGATGTCAGATCAGATTACAATGAACATTTTCTTTCATTAAAGCTTAAAGGACAACTTCAAGCACAATATTCACACTTTGCGGGGTTTTGGTTTAAGGGGGAGACTCCAGACCTGGACAGAATATATCAGGAGATTTTTTTTTTAAAAATACATTTTAAATGCATTTAAACTGAATAGAGGAGACCAAACTAAAGTATTTCATCAGTAAGAGACTCCTATTCATCTCCAGGTCAGGATGGCTGTAGCAGCGAGGGTTTTAATGTGCAGAGTTCTCAGACTGACCTGGTTGAAGGTGCGCTCCCCCCCGGAGCCGGCACAAAGGACCTGAGACTGGGGCCCCGCTGTCTTTATGTCCTGCAGGTTCTGCTCACGGATCTACGGACAACAACATTTGAATTAATCCAGGGGTCAGCAACTTGTGGCTCCAGAGCCACATGCGGCTCTTTAGCTCCTCTTTTTTCTCGTAAAATTATGACTTTATTCTGGAAATCTCTGAATTTTTTCCCTCAATGTAGCCCTAATACCCCGTAGTACATTTGCTCTTTGGCCCTCACTGCATTAGACTTATATACTATATACTTAGACTATAAACTGTGTTACCTTCATCACAATGCTCAAATGTTTTGCTGCTCCAGACAGATTTTTTTTTTCTTTGCCTAAAATGGGTCTTTTGATAGTAAAGGTTGCTGACCCCTGAATTAGTCACATAAGAATAATAAACATACGCTGTATCAGGAGCCTCAGATGGTCTTTTGTTTCACAAAAGTAAAGAAGAGAAACACGTGATACCTTATTCCTCATTTCCAGGACATCTTTTGGGTTGGTGTTCATCGGGATGAACTGATTGGCTACGGCAGCCTGGCGGAGTCCTTCTTCCTTCGTCCACTGTAAATACCACATAAAGTGTTAGAAAAAACAACCAATACCCGATATACTGAAAGAGGCACAAAAATAGATTTAGACAAAACATAATGCAGGCTTCACAATACAGGAACCATGCTGAACTGAAATGGACAAAGTTGGATGGCTGTAAAAAGGCTTGAATGTAAAAAGTGAACCAATGATGATGAGATCCATTTAGAAATTTAGTCGGGGACTGTTCTACATCACCTACGTTACCTCTCGGATGCTTACTTATCAACCCAAAACACTGGATTATATCTAAATACGTTTTTCATACCTACCTCAAGTCTCTTGTGTGAGTGATGCACGATTCTTGTGATCTATGTACGTTGCTGCTGTAACAGCACAATTTCCCTTTGGGGATCAATAAAGTCAATCTATCTACCTCTCTATCCAGTAATAATGTGGTGCAGTGGGGCTCAAACACAGACTGGAGCAGAGATTAAATAGTCTAAATGGAGATTATACGCGTATGCGTTTAATTTAAAAGGGACAGTGTGTAGGATTTGGTGGCATCTAGTGGTGTGGTTGCAGATTGCAACCAGCTGAGTACCCCTCCGCTCGCTCCTCCCTTTCCAAGACTGCGGTAACGTGAGCCGCCGAGTGCAAAACCGTGGTAACGCCATTCGCCTCGCTCGGAGGTCATCTTTACCATAATAACGCTACTTTAGGAGCAACGGAAGATGCACTCGGCGGCTCACGTTACCGCAGTTTCACAAGCGTGTTGGAGATCTACGTTGGCCTTCAGGTTACGTAAAAACGCGATAGACTCTCTCTAGAGCCAGTGTTTGGTTTGTCCGTTCTGGGCTACTGTAGAAACATGGCGGTGCAACATGGCGGACTCCGTGAAGAGGCCCCGCTCCCTACGTAGATATGAAGGACTCATTCTAAGCTACGAGAACACAACGATTCTTAGTTTCAGGTGATTATACATTAATAAAAACATAGTTTGGAATATTATATTCCATTTCTGCTGATACATCCTCCTGAAATGCTTTAAAAAACAAATCATTGACATCCGTTTTAGGATTTATAGATTATGCATATCATTTCAAACAAAACAGCTAAAAGCGGTATTCTTTTTTTTAATGTTTATCCATAAGAGCGAATGCTAGAACACTAGGCACTCCAAGATGAACCCGCAAAAAGGCTGCTGGAAGCGGGCTGTTCTCATAACACCGTTTGCAGCTATACCTAGGAAAAGTAATGCACTGTAATTCGTAATCCAGGAAGTATAAAGAGCGACACACACAGCGTTAGGGAGAAGGTCGGGGTTGATGGATGGGTCAAAACACACCAGACTTTCGCCCAGGAGACCGATGTTCGTATCCCGTGTGAAACCACAAGTCAACGTTGATTTATTTGTCACATAAATAACTTAATACTTAAAGGTCCCATATTGTAAAAAGTGAGATTTTCATGTATTTTATATTATAAAGCAGGTTTAAGTGCTGTATAATTACTGTTAAACTATTAAAACGCTCAATATACGGAGAAATACACACAGCCCGTATTCAGAAATTGTGGTTTGAAACAAGCCGCTAGGACTTCTGTCCATTTGTGATGTCACAAATATACAATATATAGATCATCACATGGTTTTAAAAGTAAACATTCTAAATGTGTCCCAGTTTATTTCCTGTTGCAGTGTATGTAAATAACATCAGCTGACAGGAAGTAAACATGGACACACACTGTTGCCTAGCAACGCAATTCCGTTGCAATTCACTAAAACGAAGCGTTTCAGACAGAGGGTAAATACAGGTATATTTAGGCAGACAGTACGAGGAAAATAAAGTTTTTTTAACATTACCGCATGTAAACATGTTCTAGTAGAAACATGAAATACAAGTATGAACCTGAAAAGGAGCATAATATGGGACCTTTAAGTAACGCCACTTCTGTAGTTATTTTAACCCAAACCACGATCTTTACCTAAACCTAACTAAGTCATTTTGTTGTCTAAACCTAACCAAGTTGTTTCCTGTGAAGACTTTATTTTGAAAAGACTGTATGCATGTAACGAGTGGATACTGACACATGTTGCTGGACAGTCGTGGGAAAACGTTCAGAAAACGTTCAGAAAACGAGGAATAACATTTTGTAAGATATCATACGAACCGCTGTATGAGAATACGTTGCAGGAAGCGATACTATGAGGAGCTGCGGTTCATGATTTTTTTAAGTTGCTGAGAAGTAAAGCTTGTGTCAGGTTTTAGGGAGCCCACACAGGAGAGGAAACACTGTTTTAAAACCCTTCAAATGGTTATACGCCTCTTTTTGAAGGATTACTTCGGAGGTGATCAGCGTCGGTGATGCTCAGTCATCGTATTTGTCATCATCATTGATATACTATCACTATCCAAAACAATCAGAAGGAGCACACTGAAGATGAACTGAAAAACATCACAGAATAAGAACCCAAAATGTAAAAAGGGGGTGAGGGAGGGAGATGTGAGGGAGAAGTGAGGGGTGGGTGGGTGGGAGCGGGTGACAGATGATGAGGCTGGCTTACGAAGCGAGAGTGGCAGTGAGGGGTGAGCTGGCATCACCAAAGTCATTTCCCAGGCTGATACACAACAACAAGGACGACAGAGATAAGAGAGAAACACACCCGAGGACAACTCGCCCACAACGCTACAGACTAAAAGTGTATCTTTCCTGCAGAGGATGAAACCTTTTTATATCCTTTTTAATGTGGAAAACAATACCCCATCTACTTCTCACAATGTTTTCATAAACCTGGTAATGCTCAGCATGATTGGAGGAAAAAAAAAAGTCTGTACCCATCTCTTGAACTGAATGAGCAGCGGGCGACAAATCAAATCTTCAGCTTTCATGCAAAATATCTTGTTTAACCTTTTTTTTTTTTTTTCAAACTAGGCATGTGATTCGCGGTGGAAGGCGGTAAGCTCATGACTTTCATTCCTGCATTTACTTTAAGCCTGGCTGGTTAGCTGTCGAAACCAACCTGGGGCTAGATGAGGGAGGGTTTCTGGATGGAAAGTAGCCGGGGTTGGTTGAGTTATGAGATGAACATGTAAACGCGATATATACTCACTGAGAGAGAGTCTCACAACACAACAATTCCTACTTTCCCAACAGGAGATAATTGATTCAAAAGTCAGGTCAAATTTCATGGCTTTTTTTTATCTGCTTTTTTTTCCAAACAAATCCACTCATGCAGGCCTCAAGGTGTTAAAAAAAAACAGTTTCAGAATAAACTGAAACCAGATAGAGGAAACAGATACAGCTCGGGAGAAGTCCAAGGTGTTTTAGGAAAAGAGAAATTAGAAAAAAAGCAGGCTGCATAACTCTTTTGGAGGAAAGAGAATTTTGTTTATCAATTATTTTTTTTCTTATCAAATGCTTATAATGTATCTACATTATTCTGGTTTATTAAAGGATTCTCAGTTAGAGACATGCCACCTCTCTCATTTGTGCTGGCAAAATAAATCTTATAAATACTTGGGCTGTCAAAGTTAACGCAATAATAACGTGCAAATTTGTTTTAACACAGCTAATTTCTTTAACGCATTAATGCAATCGATCTTTCGTTCGTTTTTTAAAGCTAGAGTGAAGATACTGGCATCATATGAAACTAGACAACCTAAAGAATCCCCTGGCACTGACCATGTCAATGCTTCAAAGTTACGCTAAATTTTGGCGAGGAAAAACTGTCATGGCCATTTTCAAAGGGGTCCCTTGACCTCTGACCTCCAGATATGTGAATGTAAATGGGTTCTATGGGTAACCAAGAGTCTCCCCTTTACAGACATGCCCACTTAAAGATAATCACATGCAGTTTGGGGCAAGTCATAGTCAAGTCAGCACACTGACGGCTGTTGGGCTTGAGTTTGCCATGTTAGGATTTGAGCATATTATCTGTCATTGTTTTGTGTTGTTAATTGATTTCCAATAATAAATATGTACATACATTTGCATAAAGCAGCATATTTGTCCACTCCCATGTTGATAAGAGTGTTAAATACAGTTTGCAGAGATACAAAATTTGAGATTAATTGTGATAAACTATGGACAATCATACGATTAATCGGGATTAAATATTTGAATCGATTGACAGCCCTAATAAATGCGCTTTGATATAGACTAAAATCTCACTGTACTTTACTGTATCTTTTTTCGCTGAATCATGCTTGAGCAACAAGGTGAACAAAAGCTAACTGTGTGTACTGCGAGGCGGTGAGTAAAAAGTGTAGTTAGCAGCGACGTCACCGCATCTTGCACACCTGAGGACTGGTGCCACACCCCTGCTGCTCGCTCCTCTGGGAAAAACATCAACACCAACAATGCATTTCACTACTACACATGCAGTGGGGCATGCTTTGGGCAGCTGGCCCGGCATCATGGAGTATTAGGAGACCAGGAGGGAGAAGGAGGCAAAGAGGGTTCAACGAATACTCACAGCTATGCTACGAAGTAATTAACAGAGCAGAGTGAGAAAGGAGTGGTTAATAACATCTGAAATTAAAGTGCGAGTTAGAAGAAGTGAAAAGCAGGATCCATTTTTAGCCTAGCAGTTACATAAAAAAGCTCAATAATAGATAATCGATAATCCAGCTTTGTATTATTTGACTCCTCTCTGTCCCCAGCACCTCAGGATGCCGACCACCTGCCCATTTCCACCAACAAGGTAGCTGTAAAATCTTTACTATGAACAGTAAGGTAGGCACAGACCAAGCAGTTGGTTATACAGCTTGGCACGCAGACACCAGACGAGAGAGACTGCAGCAAGGGTTTGACGTGATCGTGTGTTATGTTCGTCCACACCTTAGGCTTCGACTTGGGGCTGCCGCCGTCGGGCCCGTCCTCGTAGGGCTCGTCGGGCCGGCCGCCGGCATTGACCCAGCGGGTCTTGTCGCGCTGGCCGCGCTGGAAGCTCTGTTTCAGCGGGGAGCGAGCGCCTGAGTCGCTGTCCTCCCCGTACGAGTAGCCGCTGTGGGCGGAGGGAGCGATCTCCGCGTCACTGTACTTTTTAGCTTTGTCTCGCAATGCCGGGCAGCGGTAAGGGTAGCCCGTCCTGTAGCCCTGGGAAACAGGAAGACACACAAGAACAGGGTTAATACTCAAAACTATCTATCGATGTTTAAAACAGGATTATATCTTTAAAAGAAGAATTAACACATTCTTCTTCTCTCAAACAAAACATCTCAAAACTCAACAACACTCAGGGGTTTTACTGCTACAGCATTACTTGGTCTGGTATGACCCGTAGCTTATGGCAGAGGTGTGGACTCGAGTCACATGACTTGGACTTGAGTTACAAATTTGATGACTTGACAAAATAAAAAAAGACTTGCAACTCGACTTGGACTTTAACGATACTCAATACCTTGCCCTAAGCCCAAAGTATGTTATTTAAAAAGTGTGTGCCGACGGTGTCGGAGATATTGGGTTCATTTACTTTTTATTGATTTGTTTGGGAAGAGGATTCACTCGTGAGGGAAACAACTGAACTAAACAAACTGAATTTCTATCTTTTGTTGTTTATTGTTGAATCCCTGAAAAGTGGTGTTTTTATGCTGAACTCTGGACTCTTTATTTTTGGTGAATATTACTGGGACTTGCATTTGATTATCCTACACTTTCAACTCCCAGGATCCACTTTGTTTGAACCGATCCGACAGCATCCAATCAAGTTGCAGGAGAAAACCAGGAAGAAGTAATGTTTTGTTACTGAGCGGCAGTTACTCTGTTATTAAAATGGCATTACGTTTGGTGAAGAGTGACTTGTTTAGGACTTGAAAACTCGAAGTTTAGGACTTGGGATTTGACTTAATGCTAGCTAATGTTGGCAAACGTTAGATAGATTGCTGTGTAACTGATATTACCGAGTCAGTTTTACCCATTATCTTGTAATTGTCATTTGTGGCCTCAATAGTCTGTGTAGGAGCAGTGGTTCTCAACCTTTTTCATGTCATGGACCCCTAAATTGATACACATTAGGTCAGACACATTTTGATACTATTTCCCTTCAGGGACCTCCATGGAAAAAGATGTTGGTCGTTATGATTAAGAGCAGAATTCTATAGTTGTCTACTACAGTTGAGGAGATAACCGTGGCGGAAGTGAAACCTATGATCAGAATAGCCACTGATTCTTACTCACTAAATTAAAAAGTTTCTGGGGACCACCTGGAACTCCCTCAAGGACCCCTGGGGGTCCCTGGAACCCTGGTTGAGAACCACTGGTGTAGAGGAAAACCTAAATAGTCTTCCAACACAAGTTTCAAGCATGTAAAGTGATCATATAGAGTGTAGAAGTGGGTAGTAATTCATCCAGTAGCCATGGTTCCAGAAATTAAAAGGTCCAAAATTACAAACAAAAAAAGAGCCACCACCTCTAAGGCCTTGTCCACACGTACTGTACATGGGCATTTTCGTAAACAAAGCTTTTTCTCTGTGTTTTTGGTTTTCGTCCACACCCAAATGGCGTTTTACGTCACTGAAAACAGAGCTTTTGTAAAACTCCGGCCAGGGTGAAGATTTTCAGAAACTCTGTTTTCAGTGTTGACGTGTAGACCGACAAACACTTTTTCAGATCGTAACATCAGATCGTAACATCAGATCGTTCCCTGTTATCTCCTTTGTGAGGCGTCACTAATGATGCAACATGACTTTTCACATCTTTACACATAAATGTACACTACATTGAGGAACAGAGGTGTCAGAATGCGCCACAGAGGTCACTGCTACTTATCCGATGCAACACTCCCACGACACAGACCCCGTCGCCGAGTGTGTGGCCCAACCTGCCCGCTGGCTTTGACAGCGCTTCAATGGTGTTTTTGTCTGGACTGAGATTTTTTTGAAACCGTGCTTGTATGGACGGGATTTTTTGTTTTTTGAGAATGATGGAGGAAAAACGCAGTTTAGAAAAATACCCGTGTACGTGTGGAGTAGGCCAAAATGTTCAAAGAATGAAGAACTCCCACTCCCCCCCCGGAAAAGTGTTTATGTTTATGGGTTTCTTTTCTTTGTATGTACCAAGTTGTCGAGCATTCTCATGAGAGCCTCAAACTCCTGCTCCCCGACTTTCCAATTAGGGTGTGCGGAGGGCCCGTCGCCGGCTGGCTCCGGGACCCGCGGGCGCGACTTGTATTTGGCCGGATCCAGCAGCACCAGATTATCTGGCCCTCCAGCGCCGGCCAGCGTTCTCACCTGAAAGAAAATTGGGAAGGGATACCGCCAGACGGATCCGGAATACAGAAGGAAAATAAAATGTGGACACACAGAGACACACATATGGACGTCGACATGAAGAAAGATGGACATGTATAAGAGAGACAAGGGACAAAGACATTTGTTATGAAAAATGCAGACAAACAAATGGTTCTATACATCATACCACAATGATTGCAAAGTGATAATACTTAAGACATAAATAAAGTGATATTTCAGAGTGTGAGTGTTCTTTGCGGCGCTCAGTGTGCATCCTACCTGGATCTCACAGGCAGTGACCAGATTGTGCATGTAATAGAAGGCTTCCTCCACTGTTTCGCCTACAGACACCAAGCCGTGGTTCCTCAGGATGAGCACCTGGGAGAGAGGAAAAATAAATACAAAGTTGGCATTTCTTCTATGTGTTTCAGAAGTTACAAAATAATAATTTAGCAACCACTTTTACATTTTAAATTGATATTTCCACAGTAGCGTTCACATACATACAGACACACAGTCTGCTGTTACCTTGTTGGTAGGCCCAAGGTTCCTCTGTATGGTAAGACTTTCTTCATCATCCACCAGTATGCCGTGGTAGTCATGATAGGACAGCTCGCCCAAGGACAGCGCCTCAGGTGAGATGGGCAATAGGCCGCATTTCATGGCTGACACCTGCAACCAAACAAACATATGACATAAGACTTATAATGTGTCCGTGTCTGTGTTCATGTTGGGTGTGATTACTTTGTATAAACTGCCCCTTACCGCAGCACCCGCGGATGTGTGTATATGCACGATACACTTGACGTCGGGCCGCGAAGCGAAGATAGCAGAGTGGAGAGTGAAGCCGGCCTGGTTGACCCCGAGATTGGTGCTTCCCCGGTCGACTATCTCACCTTGAAGGTTTATCTTCACCTGGAGAGCAGGGGCAGACGACAAGGTGTTACTTTAGCTATGAATCTCACTTGTTTCAACATATTTTAATCACATGTGAAGTAAACTTAATTAATCTTCATCGAAACCACTTGAGAGATAAATGGAAAGAAAACGTAAGAAAAGACATGCAGTTCTGTTAGAGATCAGCTCAGATTCTCACCAGACTGGAGGCGGTGACTTCACTGAACAGGAGCCCAAAAGGGACAATTAGGAAGCGCTCCTGGTCTGAGCTCACCCTGACCTAAAGGAGCAGAAGACAGTCACATTAGGTTATAGTGTTACTATACTGTTCAATTCACTACAAACACCAAAGCATACTCTTAGAATAAATTATAAACTTCTAAAACAGATCATCTAACCTCATAACACTGTACATGTACAATTTAGCCTATATTTGTTTACATTTTTGGCAAAAATGCACCATTAAAAAGTATGCTGAATTAGCTATTAGCAGTTCCTGTTTGCAATGTACCCATGGATGCACAGAAAACTACCACTGGACTACTTATTTTTACTTAAAAAGGTATGGAGTTATGGGAGTGACGTAACAAAAAATAAATCTGTAAAAGAAGAAAGAAAATAAATGTGGGAAATATAAAAAGGAATAAATAAAAGAATAAATAAGTAAATAAATAAATGTGGAAATATTAAGAGAAATAAATAAATACAAGAATAAATAGGTAAATAAAAAATGTGGAAACATAAAAAGGAAAAAATAAAAGAATAAATAAGTAAATAAAAAATGTGGAAATATAAAGAGAAAAAAATTAAGAATAAATAAATGTGGAAATATAAAGAGGAATAAATAAAACAATAAATAAATATGGAAATATAAAGACAAATGTCAAAATATAAAATAACAATTACAAGCATTTTAATTTATTTTCACATTTATTTGCTCATCAATTCTGTATATATCTATTAAGGTTTTTTTTTTTTACAAATATTTATTTATTTATTGCAAACAAATTACTCAATTTTTCTGTATCATTTTCTATTTCTTTAATTAATTAATTTTTTTATAATGTCATTTATTTATTTGTATCCCTTTACTTTTCCTTATTGTTTTCCCTATTGCTTTTGCTATTCCTTGAAGATTCTCAGGCAAGGTTCTTTAGTGGAACAGATGGGTATACTAAAAGCCTCAATGTAAATATATCTTTAATTAACTGCTGGATGACAAATTCAGTCAACATTTTCAGTTGTACGATAAAGAAAGAAGCCCATCTTACTGTGAGGTGGTTGTAGATGAGCTCGGACCAGCCGAACAAGTCAGTGAGCCGATGAAAGGCAGCCAGCTTGCAGCGGAGTTGCTTCTCGCCCTTGTCATAGGAAATAGAGTCGGAGCCACGCAGATCATTCACTGGAGTCACCATACCCAAACCTGAGAGGAACAAAGACAGGGTTCACTTACATGAAAGAGGTGGAGAAAATAATAATAATAATAATAATAATAATAATAATAATAATAATAATAATAATAATAATGATAGGGAGGAAAAAGAGACAAAAATGGATAAAATGTAGTGTAGAAAAATAAGAACCATTCCTGATTCCCTGCTAGCAAAAACGAAAAATAATCTCACTTAGAGATAATAACAATTTAATGGAGTCTGCCAACTGGAATCCTCTTTGTCCAGAAATTAACTTTGGCATACGCTGCATTACTCATCGCACAGACATCGCATTGCTGAGGTCAAAAAGTCCCTCATTCTCTCCTGTGCTTACTCATGTTGAGCGCCGCCATGCCTCCCTGCGGAGCAGCGGGATACATGGAAGGCATGCTGGTGGTCATGAAGTCTGCGATCTGCTGCAGGGCCAGCAGGCTGGTGGGCGTCTTCCCCTTCTTCAGCTGGTCCTGGATCATCGTCTCCAGCTCATCGCAGAATGCCTACCGGTCATCAACGAAGGCACAAAAACAGAAACATGTTGAGGCAAAAAAAAAAAAAACACACCATGTGTACAAGCTTTTAATAACCATACTATTGGCAGCTCAATATGGCTTTTTAACAGACATATTGTGGCACAGAGGCAGGTATAACCACACAAGTACACACATTAGCAAATCCTACACTCACTGACAGTTTAGTCGGTACACCGGTCTAATACAACAGTCCTGCAATAAATCCTACCTTCATGAAGGTTATAATCTCAGAGATTTTCATTTAAATTAATGTCTGTTAAGTCAGAATCTATCACTTAGTGAGGTAACACAATGGTGACTGAGCCTAAGGCCCACTGATGAAAGTTTTGCAATATTTATATATTTGCAGTATTATGAACTGGGTGTCAGTGGCAACATAGAGTGCTCCGGGGATGACGTATCTTTGTAGGCCAACCAGGAAGTTAGCATCGCACTGGTACCCTCGACAAAAAAATAAAAGGATTTTTCCACTGGGTTTTTGCAGAAAATAAACTCTTTGGCAAACAAACGTTCATGATACTTACACGTTTTGTTTATCAAGATATTCTCCATAAAATGAACACCACTTTATGATTTTTGACTGCAATCGTCAGAAGTAAAAAGCTAACGTTAGGCTATAAACAAACTACAACACGGTCGCATGAGTGTGAGTATACACAACGAGGCTGTAAAAGAGGACGAGTCGGCGTGATGACGTTCAGTAGTCTCATTTAGATACTTGTTAGCAAGTATCTAAGCCTTTTTTTTAGACATATAAAAGCTTCAAAATTCATGAGGGGATATGTATTGATTTATTTTAGGTCGTAGAACAAAACGTTAAAATCTCTTCAGCTTGTGTCAACCACAGACCAGACGAGGGAACCGGAAGTGCTAAAATGCTAACTCATGTCCGGGTTTTAGGACTCATTCCTGTAGCACTCTATTTCCAGAAAGAAATGCTGTATTAAGTTACAGCTAATGCAGACCGAACATTTCCTACTGCTGCAGCTTCACATTAATAGCATTTAACTAGTGAAACATGAGTTGACTTTTATTATGAAGTAGCCACAGGAAGTGCAACGCGTTTTAATATTGCAGGGAGCAATGGAACAAGAAGTAGCAGCCACAGTGAGTTGTTAGATGAAGAGCTGCGGGCAGCGGCACCGGAATGAGTTTTGAAGTGGGGGGGCCAGCTTTGGATGACGTAATACAGTGTTACCCACAGGATTTTGAGAGAATGATGGAAAAAGGCCAATTATTTCGTGACTTCTTTATTAGAATAACAATAGTTTGTTTTGCTGCCCCTGAGCATTCTGGGACCTGTGGCATTAAACTGCATTGGCTGTTACCACCACAATCAACCAGGACTGAAATCTGATGGATTGCCACTTTAAGTTTTTGTTCAAACTGATTTAGAGAGGTGTTGATTCAACTGTATGATCCGTTTTGGTGGCTGCAGTTTGTGTTATATTGATAGGTGTATTTATATCAATGAGGGTCAGCTTAAAACCAGAAACACCTCTCTTGGATAATGCAACACAAATCAACAGGACTGCGTTAGTTATGGCTGAAACTAATAAATAGGCAACTAGGGCTGCACGATTATGGCCAAAATGATTATCACGATTACTTTGATCAATATTGAGATCACAATTATTTATCACACGATTATTCATTGATTTTAGCGACAACATATTTTTATTGCGAGAGAGCTGGGAAGAGAGCCGTACAGGTCGGAGTGTTCCGCAGGCATGTCTTGCTTTGCTGACGCGTATCTCCACATCCTTATCTGCTCCTCCGTCTGTGCTGATGTTGCTTCTCAGGTAGACAAATTCTGCCACATTTTCTAGGGGGTTGCTCCTTGATATTTATTGCTTGATGGGATTTAGTGTTGATCCTCATGACCTTGGTCTTTCCAACGTTGACCACGAGGCCTATAGCTGTTTGCTATGTTCATGTAATTTGTTTGTCTTCAGGTGCATTTGTGTGTGTGTGTGTGTGTGTGTGTGTGTGTGTGTGTGTTCCTGAGATCAGTGCCAAGTCATCTGCAAAAATCAAGGTCTTCCAATTGTGTGAAGGGTGTCCACTGTAATCCCGTCCTTTGGCCATCCACTGACTTTTTTCATGGTCCAATCGATGGCAACAAGAAAGAGCAGGGGGGGGGACAGAAGACAGCCTTGACGTGCTCCTGTTTTTATGTGGAGGGTGTCTGTCACACCCTCACAGTGTCTGTGATTGCGATTAATATTGGATTAATTGTGCAGCCCTAGTATCAACAGGACGTAAGGTTGAGACACAGAAAACACCGCTGACCTGAGCTTCACAAAGTCAAAACACCACTCTGGGCTCTTTTTTCCAACACATCAGTGCTTTCCACACATACAATAGGCCTTTAAACAGAGCCGTTCTCTGTCCTGAGTATTCAACTGGCAACAGACACACTGTTGATGGGGAATAAACTGGATCCATCATGTGATGTTGAGAAGGCTGCTGCCTTTACACACATTTTAACATGCTGGTTGTGGCAGTGTGAGCAGAGTATTTTGTCAGTAAATGTAGTGTATGCTATAAAATATTAATATATTTATAGCGTCTGTTAACACTGACCGGGCTCTGTAGGATCATGGAGACCCTCTTCCTCTGCTCCATCATGTTGAAGTCCTGCCGCAGGTCGGGCGCCATGTTTCTCTCCCTCTGGTACTCCGGGCTGCTCTCGTCCACGCGGTCGAAGTACCGCTCCTTGTGGGGGGCCGTGGTGGGAGGGGGGGCCGTCACCACGCCGGCACCTGAGTCGCCGTTCATCCTGGACTGGCCTCCTGTACAGGGAGTGATGAGAGTTAACTTTTTAAACCTTTTCCTTTCAGTTTAAAACAAATACGTAACACACACGCACACGCACACGCACACGCACACGCACACGCACACGCACACACCTGTTTTTAAATGTTTTCCCTAGAATCAAAACTTGTCTGTGGGGGGGGGGGGGGGGGGGGGGGGGGGGCTGGATGAACACCAGGTTTTATATAATGCTGTCACTAATGAAAAATGTAAATTCATTTTAACGCCATTCATTTCTTTAATGCATTAACGCAACTTGCGATTTTTAGGTTGTAGAGGGCTCCGTTTTATAGCTAGAGTGAAAATACTGGCATCATGTGAAACTAGAAGACCTAATGAATCCATATGTGAATGAAAATGGGTGCATTAGAGACTGTAAGAATTATAATCTGTTACGGCAGCAGCGGATGACGTCCTCAAATGTGTTGGTTTTTTTTCTTAAAGAATTACTCAAACCGATTAATCAATCATTAAGATAGTTGGTGATTAATAATAGCTGAGAACTAATCAATTAATTGTTGAAGCTCTAAACTTTTTATATATAATTATAAATGGCTTTTTTTTAATGTGTAGTAAATTAATTAATAAATATCAATAATAAAGGTTTCCCCCGGTAAGATGAGGAAATGAGCATCGCCAGTCATTAGACCAGAAAGCTAATCACACGGAACCACACTCTCCTCTACTTCCTTTCAGGGTCATGTGACCACTCTCCCCAGCTGAGATGGGCTTTCATTGATTTCCACAACGTGTTTCCTGGAATCACAACACCCCTGAACTGTCAAGGCTGAGCAACGGAAAGTAAAACAAAAACTGGAACTATAGTCACAGGTCTCTTGAAAAACATTAGAAGTCTGCATTATCACTCGGGAACTTCTAATGTGTGTAGTGGACATAACTATTTCTGTATACTGTATGTTTGGGATTCAACATTTAGCTCAAACATTATCATGTTTCTCCTTCAAGTGACAACAACAGTGACGGTTTTAGAGACAGAAAGAGGAAAAGAGAGACAGATTTCCTATTGATCCGTGTCCATCCAGCTGGCTGGGTGTATGTGAGGATCTCCGCCTGTCTGTCACAGCCCAGACTACTCGAGGCCTGACTCTGAAGGACACAGACAGACTTACGAGGGCTGGGTAAATATGTGTGTGCAGGCATGCGTGGGTAATGTGGGGTCGCTCTGGCAGAAACCGATGCGGCCCATTAGCAATATCAATACAAATGTTCAGCCAAAACTACCATGACAACTGCAGACCAAAGTCGAAGCATCCAGTATCACACTGAGAGCTGGCAGAGCCCCCCCCACCCTCTCTGATTATCTCTCTCTTTTATTGCTGTTCTGAGATTTTACACAATATCACATCTCAGGTCACCTGCTCCAATCAAGGTTTCTGTGTTTTCAAGCTGTTTGGCTAATTTCTAGGCCAACAATGTGTTGTCCATTTTCACCTCATAAACAGTTTCCTTTTAGCAGGACTGGTTTAGCTGCTTTTATTTGCCATAACCATATTTAGCGACTACCTTATTTATGTATATAAATAAACTAAAGCCCCAAGATATTAATTCATCATAATTGATACATTTCAAATACAGGAAACAGTTAGTAGATTTAGCTTTAGCCGAGGCTAGCTGTGGCTATCTCACGAGATAGCTAGTTAGTTAGCTTTAACTGGATTTGTCACTCTCGACTCTTTGACTGTTTATCTGGTGATTTGTTGTGTTTTGTAAAACTAGTAACCACAAATAACACGCTGTTTTTAACAATTTATAGCATCAAATTATGTATTTTAAGACAAATGTCAACAAGTCAGATTGTGGTCTTAACTAGGGCTGAAAGATTTCAAAAGAATATCTAATTGCAACTATTTTGACCGATATTACGATTGCGATATGATTTACGATATTAGAGGGAATGATCATTTTACATCATTATTCTCATTTCCATTGAAAAACAATAAAAATGATTATGGTGTGATTTTTGAGCACAATGTGTACCAAACAAAGATGTCTTCTTAGGTCTGTAGAATATGATGTGTATGCCACACAAAAATGGCATTTTGACACATTTCACTTTTTACTGTATTTTCTGTATCCTCCTATCAAAGGGTCATTCTGCATTAACTTTCTAACATCTCTAATATTATTTCTTGAGACACATATTAAAATGAAATACTCTACAAACCCTTACACCTTCTATGTGTGAAGATAATTCCAAACTGTGTCCAGAGAGGAGGTAGTTGGGTTCGAGACTCACGCCTTTTATAACAACATTCACCCCCGATTTCATAAAACCAAATCCTTTGTCGTCTCCTCTCTGCTGTTTTCCTTTAATTATAACTACTGTCTTAAACTGCAATTACCAAAGAAACAAAATGAGAATCACAAGCTGTACACTCTCTCTGCAAAGATTCAGGAGGGAAAACGGTTGTTGTGTCTGACTCGTCTGATTAGGACATCGGTTATTGACAGAAGAATAAGGACATCAGCAGCTCAGCTGCCAAATACTCTCATTAGGGAGAAAGAGAGTCGCTGGCCTGTCATTAATACAAATGTGTCACCGTGCACTGCAAAAATCAGCTCAGATTGGTTTGTTGCTGGAAAATGTTGGCAACAGCAGTGTGATGCACATCAAAACCTGCCACATAAACACTCAAAAATAGCCTTAAAACTAATATACTGATAGATATAGGCCGAGTTATAACACTTCAAAGAATACATGACACACTGCAGTCTCTGCAGCCCTTCCAAGACCGGCCCATGTCAGCCCGGTTTATAGGAAGATGGTCTTAATGCTTCGAGATTGCTAGTCTGATCTCATCCACTTTGCTCTGACTTGTTTATGCTGCGTTTGCTGCCTGTTGTTCATGTTGGTGTTTATTGCTAGCGGCAACGAAGGGAACGGCTGCTGACAATGGGATAACTGAAAGAAGTGACAAAACAAAAGTGTTTAGAGAGAATATACTTGTTCACAAATCCATTTTTAGCACCAACTAAAAGCAGAATTCAGGCTCGACATCAACGCTCCGCACTAAAAGCACTGCAGGAATCAATCGTGTTGTAGGATCCTTTTCGATTGCCTCGAGGCTGCCGTCAGTCCAACACTGCAGTGCACACAGCCACAAAAATCTGCTAACACCTGCAAATACAGGATGAATGAACCGTAAGTAGCACTCAAACTGCATGACGGAGCAAGATAGAAGAGGAGCAGCAGGAGGAGATAAGATGATACGCAGAAACACCGGTCAGGTCCGCAAATTTCATGGTAATTAGTTGATAATTAACAAGTAACCTATTAGAAATTTCTTTGGAATTACTGCCAGATTACCCCAATATTTACCTCAAAATGTATCAACACTTACTTTATTATTAACATGATTTAATAATTATATGTTAAAATAGTATATAATGGTTAAAATAGGGCCCTTAGGCTTGAGAAGGGGCTGCACTTCATCGGAGGTGGAAAACTAATAGAAGACACTTCTGATCAGGCACAAATCTCACCATTGTGTGACTTATTGTCTCCACAAATGTAACCTGGTAGCTAATGTCATGATTCAGGGAGTTCTTTAGGAAATTTCAAAGAAGTTATTTGCTAATTATTATCTATTTATCAGCAGACATGGAAATAAAGCATATCAATTAACTTTGTATTCTTTTCCTGGAAATGTATTAAATCAATTACCATCTTTTTATTACTGCTTATTGGGAAATAGTGGAATATAATTATTAAATAGTGTTTATAATAGATATAAAATAATAATAAAAATAATAAAAGTCCAGAGTCAAGTTCCAAGTCAAGACAGCCAAACAAAGTCATTTTTTAGGTAAATATTGGGGTAATTTTGCAGCAGTTCAAAAGAAATTTAAAATAGGTTACTTCACCTATTCACCCAATTACCGTGAAATTTGTGGACCTGTAAAATGAAGTGTTACGAAACACCTCTGTAGCTTTCAAACATTCTCCTGTTTTCTGCTCTCTGTCAGTATAATCACCTCGATGTCAAAGTAAACAAAGCAAGGAGAGGTTCTCATTTCATGCTGCGCTCCGTCTTCCCACAAATGTTATCTGAATCACTCCAGCTGTGAAATACTAGTCCCAATACTAGTTCCTGTGATGCCAAAACAAACATCCAGATGTTTATTTCTTGTGAACTACGCAGCATTAACAGCGGCAGTAGATGCAGGAAGCTTCCTCCCGTCTATGCACTATGTTGTCATCTCGCAACCACCCGCGCCCCCGCCTCGCCAGACCCCCTACTTCTCATCTCTCCTCGGATATGTAGGTGCCTGGGGGATCGGCTGCTAGCCTCCACTCCTGTTAAAAGAGTGCAATCGCTATGGAAACCAAACACATCACCATGGAAACACGGGACAGCCTTTTAAAGATTGCCGTTATGTAAGACCAGCTGTAGGCCAACATCACGCTGCAAAGCCAGTCAGTGTCACAGGGCGCACACCTTTAAACTAATGTGTTACTCATTTTACGTTAGATTTCAAGTCGGTGTCTTATTCAGGGACTTCTAGAAACGCAACAGACATTGAATTAATAGTAGCATTTGTTTTAGATTAAGATGAAGTCAAGTTGGGAATCAAATCCTACAGTATATTTCTATAGAGCATTAGGACTGCCCCCTTTTAGACCATCAGTTGACAGTCGTCTGCATTTTGGTCTGAGTCGACTAAGATTTCTGTATTTAATTAGTGATTTATGATGCTTTTTTTATGCTTAAAAGGTCCCATATTAGAAAAAAGTGAGATTTTCATGTTTTTTTTTATTATAAAGCAGGCTTAAGTCCTATATAAATACTGTGAAAGTATCGAAACACTCAATCCACAGGGAAATACACACAGCCCGTATTCAGAAACTGTGCATTTGAAACAAGCTGTCAGGATTTCTGTCCATTTGTGATGTCACAAATATACAATATTTAGACCCTTTAGACAGATTTAAACGTAAACATTCTAAATGTGTCCCAGTTTATTCCTGGTTGCAGTGTATGTGAATGTCATCAGCTGACAGGAAGTAAACATGAACCCAAGCTGTTGCCTAGCAACGCAATTCTGTTGCAATTCCGTCGAAATGCGCTAAAACGGAGCGTTTAAGACAGAGGGTAAATACAGGCATATTCAGGCCGACAGTATGAGGAAAATAAAGGGTTTTTTGAACATTACAGCATGTAAACATGTTCTAGTAGAAACACAAATTCAAGTATGAACCTAAAAATGAGCACGATATGGGACCTTTAAATGACTTATGTCAAAGAAACTCATGAGCACATCTCTGGTAAACACAAGATTTAATGTGGTGCTTTTCTGTGATTCTTCTTTGACAGAAGTCACCAAAAGCGTATCAGTATTAGTCGACTAAGAATTTCTTTGGTTGAGGACAGCCCTACATTGAACTAATTAATAAAATAAATAACACGAGTTCCCAAGGTTACAATCTCATAGGAATTACATGCCCATGTTATACTCACATCACATGGATTGAGTCTGATGTGCAGGGAAACTAAGATGTTTTACTGCTTTATAAATGCACGTGTTTGGTATCACGATGTCTACTCCGTTTGGAAATGGGTCAATGATGTGACAATCCATTTTTTGTTTCCATATGGTTTAGTTAAATTGAAAATACTTAAAAGTTGAAAATAAACTTCCAAATGACAGATACATTCTTGTTTTTGAGGACCTAGTCTAAAGTTTCTGACTGTAAATCCATTTTGAGAGAATATTGTATAGAATGCCAATGTGGTGTAACCGTAAAAACTTTATACCAAATAATTAATGCTTTAAAGGTGAAATTCTCAAAAAAGAACCACCCCATCAACTAGTTTGGCATAATCTTACATTGGAAGTATTTAATAGTAAATAAAAGTAATGGAGCACCATTGTTTGAATACTATAATTAATAGGGCTGCCAAAGTTAACGCGATAATAACACCTTAACGCAAATCTCCCTTGAAGGTACATTTTGAACAGATACATAAATGTACGATTAATTGTGACTAACTATGGACAATCATGCGATTAAATATTTAAATCGATTGAGAGCCCTTATCATGAATCATGTCAACTTCATGAAGTGTCATGGTGGTGTAACCACAATTCAAGGAGCCATTTTGTTAATATTGTTCAAGAAGACCATGTGACAGGAAACCACAGAGAAGGGCCCCTGATGGCCGTATAACTGCTGCATGCCAATGTTAGTAACGCTGTTTAAAATAGGAGATCATTTGACATTATTAAAGAGAGTAAGGTGGTCAGGTATGCAGGTTTGCATGTCAAATGGTATGATCCCAGGAACACATTGATCATTCATCATAATTATGAAAAAAAACAGCTACCCCAGGAGCATCTTGTGATCTCCCTAAAGACAGATTCACCCTGGCTCCATAACCGCACCCTATTAAATCATCTGTACTGGAACGTACCCTGTCCTCATAGAGTGGAACCATGGGTGTGCCTGAATTTGCAAACTCATGCGCATCACCATGCAAATGTTGGGGAATTTATAGCGGCCCTGACGGTAAGTATCTGGTCCTTTTACTGTATTGTCTGGCCTGAGCAGCACTCTGTGCACTGTAGGTTTGGACAAAAAGAGCATATATGCTTAACCTAAGCAGCAAAAGTGCCTGCATGGAAGACTTAAGACACTACCGGTTGCCGGTGTCCCGAGGGCCGCTAATACACAGAACATACAACAGCTTATGCACATCAAAGCTGCTATGTCTGCCTCCGTTTTCACCGTGGATGACCCTTAGACTGGATGCATCCGAGGGGGTTTCTCATCTCCAAGCAACAGGAAAATGTTGGAACGATTAATCAAGCATGCTTTTGTGTAAGAAATTAGAGGAGACATTTTGATTTGTCATTGTAAAGAATCAAGAGTTTTGGACTTGCTACAGATATAAGCAAAGGAAACAGCAGCTTAAGGATGGAAAGAATGATTACAATACCTTCCCTTGGATACTACAAACCTCAGCTATACTATGGCTACGTTCCAAATCGCATACTTTTTCTTTTTACCTCTAGTACACACTGCAGCTGCCCTTACACAGTACGTACTGTTGCATGCAGTATGAATACAATCGGTACAGTACATACTACTTCATCATAACATTGCACCTTGAACTTTGACCCTCTTGCTCATATATCCGCTGCACAAAGGATTGTGGGTCAGAATAGCCAGAAGAGCATGCTGGCTAGCATACTACAAAATGTGACCGGATGTAGCAGTACATCCTGGTATTTTTGGCATGCTACATTTGACATACTAGTTGCGTCCGAAATTCCACACTAACATGCTGTTTAGCACGCTAAAACAGTATGTGAGATTTTTTTAGTGTGTCCGAAACCTCAATATGAAACCAATAGTTCCCCAACGGCATACTATTTCCGGTGAAATATTACAGTGTGCAAATGCTGGACACTACGGCAGCATAAATATCCCACAATGCAATGCAGTAGTGACGACGTTCATAACAGACGCTGACGGTAACATCAATAACGCTTCGATTTAACTGCAAGTATAAGATTCCACTTTGCTAGGCGTTATATACATTTTAAATTAATTCAGACTTTGATTCTAACAAACCGTCGTTTTGGTCACATGAGGTTGGCACGGGTTACCATGGTTACACGTCTCCTACCAGCAAGGGGGCTCTCAGGAAGTGACGACGTAAATTACTGCTCAGTACGTCTGAAAACATACATCTGTGTATATGTATGGATATGTAGTGCATAGTATGCAATCTTTTTCTGGCATACTAAATAGTATGGTAGTATTGGAACGCACAGTATGGCTTCGTCCGAAATCGCATACTATGCACTACATACCCAATAGGTGTACTATCTTTCAACATACTTTTGTGTGAATAAACAGTAGTATGTTTCTTTTTGGACGCACTGAACGTGTAACCACGGTAACCAGCGTGCCAACCTCATGTGACCAAAACAACGGTTTGTGAGAATCAAAGTCTGAATTAATTTAAAGTACATACCTGGCCTAGCTAAGTGGGATCTTATACTTACAGTTAGCGTTATTGATGTTACAGAGCTGTCTGTCAATGTCCATCATGACATGTCATTACTGCCGCATTGCATTGTGGGATATTTATTCTCAGGCAAAAAGCTCTTCTTAATCTTAAACCCATAACGTATGTGCTTACCATAACAATGTACACACAAAGAGGAAAAATCCACAGGATGCTGTGCAAGTGATTGAATTTCCTCTATATGGTTGACTAAAGTGATGTTTTGAACTTACAGTGACACCACTAAATACAGATGGCAGAGATGTATATGTAGAGAAGGCTCTCTGCTCTCCCACGGTGGCTGGCTTTAAAGCGCTGTGTGTGTACTGTACATTGTGCATATATTATGTGTACCGTGCATATACTTTAATTTGATCATAATTCTCTTTTGAGAGGCGGAAGGAAGCCTGCACTAAACACACATCTTTTCAGCATGACTAAGCTCTCTGAAAAAAAAAAAGAAAGAAGCAAAAAGTTCCATTTATTTTGTTCCAAAAATATGCCAATCAAGCAATAGGCAGTGAAAAGATCATTATGGTGTTAAAAAAAAAAAAAGTCTTGCTGATCTTTCTGTAACAGTTTTAGTGTGTTAGTGTGTGTGTACAGTTGGTGTTTCGAGCAGTTTTCAGACATTTGAGAGTGAGAGAAGCACTCGGACAAGGCTCTTTATATCTCTGAGCTGGATGCCAGTCATTACTGGGGACGAAGAATCCACCAGCAACTGCTCTTCAGTGTGTGTGTGTGTGTGTGTGTGTGTGTGTGTGTGTGTGTGTGTGTGTGTGTGTGTGTGTGTGTGTGTAACAGACCCTAACTACTATGACTGGTAGGAATGCATTAGGTGTCATTTTAGCACTGTCCCATGTATGGTCTTGTGCACCAGACAGTAATTGACATACGCAGATAAGTCACAGGGTTATGGACAACAACACAGGAGCTAACAGCAGACAAACTAAAATACAGTGTTTAACAACATGAGGAGACAACGTGCACATTACTGACCTCGCTGTTCAAACCACATCACTTAAAAAGATACCGTTTGTAACTTCATATAAATCGGGTCGGTGTCCCATGCACTCGCTCGTGTGTGGCTACGCTGTTCCAACACAAACTACACGGAAGCACCAAATCTGCAAAGTTCTATCTAGTGAAGCCCGTCCTGCAAAACAGTGTCAACTATTCCTGCTCCAGCCCCCCCCACCCAACCCCCCGACCGCAGCCAAAGGACACAGGGGAGACCGTAGCTTTGGTCTCCAGGGCCAGAGTCTCTCCTGTACTCTGCTCCTCTGCCTGCTTGCCTTCACTTACAAACTGCGCTCGTTCTCACTCGCTCCACCTCTCCTGTGCATGCGCGCACACTATACACTGCAGAAGACGAGAGTCTGAAGCAGGACAACACTAGGATCAGCATTGATTCATGAAGAGACCTTCGTCTGGTCAGCTAACATTACTGCCAAGCAGCTGAAATATAGAGTGATATTGTGGTTTTAGCTGACGTGTGTCGCCTCACTGTTTGGAGCGATGCTCGTTCATGTCTATGTAGAGCGAGCTACAAACGCGAGCAACGGGACGCTGACTTTCTGATTCATGCATAGAGTCCCTTTAAGGAAAGAAGGTCTTGCAGCAATATTATTGTGACACTCGGCTTCAACTTATCTCTCTCAATATGAATATCATACCAAACTAGGACTGCCCGATTTTGAGAAAATATATAATTGTGATTATTTTGACTGATATTAGAGGTAAAGATCATTTTGACATTATTTTCATAGAAAAACATATTAAAATGATTACGGTGTGATTTTTGCAGGGATCTGTACCAAACAAAGATGTTTTCTTAACCCTGTAGAATATGATATGTAGGCCAGGACATATCTGCAACACCACAATATCTCATTTTAAAAAATGGTATTTTGACACATACTGTATTTCCCCTTAACAAATATTGCACCTCCTGCGATTTGAAATTTGCAGTAGGTCATATAGTGATTTTGATAAAAAAAAATTCCATTAATTGTGCAGCCCTATACCACACTGCATGCACAAAAATGGCATTTCAATATTGTGTGCATGTTTCAGCTCTAAAGCATGGCATCTATCTGAGAACAAGAACAGCCAAAATCACATCTGATGTGGTGATTTTTCATGAGAAATTTTGGCCAAATTTTGCCTTTCCCATCTGTGACAAAGGAGCAATGTTGAATATGTGAGTTGTTTGTATTGGACCTGGTTAACTTAGTAAAGTCGTGCACAGCTGAATGCAACCAAAGCTCATTGTTTCACCCCATAATTATCTTTAATTATCCCACTCACTATATTACATTAAAGTGACAGTATGCAGAATATTTTTGGCATCATTGGGCAAAAATTGCATAATAACCTTCAAATGTGGTCTGAGCGATCGGATCTCAATGCGTCCTCAATGAGTCCTCAATGAGTCTTGCGTGCGTTCACACCTGAACTCAGAGCTGTCCACTTGTGATCCGATCACCGAGGACGCATGTTAATACCATGTCTGAACAGGGCCTATGAGAAAATGAGCCTACTTCTCTCTTGATTTATTACCTCAGTAAACATTGTAAACATGAGTTTATGGGCTCAGTCGCTAGTTTCAAGACTGCTTCAATACAGCATGATGTTCATTTAGAAAATGCTTTAGGGCGGGACTACCTTGGGATTGACAGGTTGCCACCACGGCGTTGTCCGGTCTGGGGGTTGTCTGTGTTTACGTCTTACAACTTTAACCCTTTCACAGTGTGTTTTCAGTTCATGAAAGTTAATTATAACCCTTTTGGTCGTCTAAAAATGTCTTATTCAGCGTTCGGTTGTACTTAGCTCCACCCTCTCGTGTCACTTCTGGTTGCAAATAACCAAGAAAGTGACGGCCAAAAACCAAGATAGCGAGAGCCAAAAACCAAGATGGCAACAGCTAAAAAACAAGATGGCAACAGGCAAAATGCCAAACTTGAGGCTTCAAAACGGTAGTCCACAAACCAATGGGTGACGTCAGTGCCCGATCGCTATTGTGCATGTGCAACTCTCAACAGAGATGAGAAGGAAGCGAGATAGCTCGATCAAGCAAGTGAGTTACTACATCATTGATGTAGTGATGCACCGATCCGACTTTTTCAGTCCCAATACTGATAGTGATACCTGGGCTTTGGGTATCTGCCGATACCGAGTACTGATCCGATACCAGTGTTTAATTAATAATCTGTATGCTTCACTGTGTGGAAGTGACTGGGATCATTCTTTTATGTGTAAGGCAACATTAGGCTTGATTTTAACTTTGGATAACAAAATGTAAGAAATAAATACATAGATATACATTTACTGAATTGTTATTTATTATTAAAATAATAAATAACCAACAACTTGGCAAAAAAAATCTTCAAAATTAACAGGAATTACAATTTAGGTGTAAACCTTTTTAATACAGCAACAAATTGGTCAAAACTTTAACAGGAATTAAATTTCCAGTCTATAATGCATATAGTATATAAACATAGAACTGAATTTAATAGATCAGCCCCATTGTTACCCATACCGGACCCAGCTATTCGAGTCAGTAACGACCCGATATCCGATCTCTATTTCCCTGGTAACACCTGAGGGTTTGCTAATACCTGGAACAATCATTACCATCGCATAAGGTTCTAATGAAATGAAAACGTTATCCACTACTCCAGTAAAAGTAGATGGCTCCATCGGACACGCGAGTTACTAGATTTACTAGCCCGACGTGGCTTTTTACTTGCCCCGAATTATCCTTTCAGTTGAGCCCTGCAGGCAGGCAAACGCTGTGTTGTGTTAGAGTGTGAGAACAGTGACTATGTGTTTATCTGGCTGTGTCATATGGGACAAAGTGGTGGGAGATTGCTCTCTGAAACAAAACACACCCCTCCCTGTACAGCTTCCTTACAAACTCTCACCCTAGTCTGTAGCTACCATCATGTTTGCATCTTAACAATCTTCTGCTGTAGATACACAGCCTTCAGTATGTTGACACTAGGGATGTTAATAATCAACCGTTTAACCGTAAACCGACATTAAGCATTTTAACCGATTAACGTCATCGGTTAAAGCTGGAGCCAGTGTTAAAGATACAGGAAGTTGGCTCCCGTCTATAGCTCGCTTGAGTGGAGGGGATGTAGCCTCGTAGCATTTATTGACCGACAGATAAACTGTACACACACTGTCTGCTACACCTACGTTCACAGCTATAATGCCACCGATAACACAGTCGGTTGGAAACTCGCTGAAGTTACGCCCCGCTGTCACAGACCGTATGTGTGTGGCTACAGCGGGCACGGAGCCACCGGCAACATTAGCAGCTGCTAATGTAGCACAAACACACACACACTGTTTGTAGGGCAATCGCTATCGTTAATCCGGACAGACAGAGTGTCGTTACGCCGGGCAGACACACAGCGGACAACCTGCTAAACTAAACTAAATGTGCGGTGGAGACTTTTACTGGGAAAGTGGCTGCCTACTAAATTAACGCTCCCGGACGGTGAAGTGGAGATAGTGAACGCAGCATACGCTCTCGTACGGGTGAACTGGGGTCTCAGTTGTCTGTTGTCCTCATACACTGCAGCTGGTGCACCGCTGCTTGCGAGGCACAAATCTTGTCAAAATGAGCATCCCTAGTTGACACAGTGATCTCTGTTGTGTGAGGGAAAGTTCAAGAATGACCGTTTTCTCATCTTTAACTTAAAAAAAGTCTCCTGCTAAGTGATGGCATGTGGGGAGGAAGGAAGGAAAGAGTGCAATAGAGAGACTTGAAATGAGGAACACATTTTCAGCTGCAGTGCAGTCGGTGAAGGGTGTGGGCGTGGGGGAGTGGGAGTAAAACAAACACTCTATATATCTGGAGTGAGTGTGTGTGGATGTGTGTAATGTGTGGCCAACATGGAGCCGGACTGACAGAGCTAAGCTCCGTCCTCATCGGGGAGTTTCACTCATTCTAACAGAATTACCAAATCCAGGGAGTTACCTTCCTTTAACACACACACACATTCTCACAGACATTTTGTCTTTGCTAATCTTCATACAGTATGAGGGGGAAGGGACATCTCTTAGAAAGAAGCCAGACACAGCGATAGCTTTATGTTCTCCAGTTTGGGGCGAATAACAAACTGTCAAAAAGGCCTTAAAAACTCGCAGATTATTATCACCTTTAAATCCTCCTACACACTTTTAGTGCTGCAGCTAACAATTATTTTCATTATTTATCAATCTGTAAATTATTTCTTCAATTACTCTACTGATGTTTAAGTCTATTAAATGTCAGAAAATAGTGAAAAATGGTCGTCACAAGTTCCCAGAGCCCAAGGTGATATTGTTTTGTCCGACCAACAGCCTAAAATTTGGAGGTAATCCTATTTACAACTAGAATGCCACTCGGAGAGCGCAGACCTCCGCCCCCCCCTCTCCGTTCAGCTTGCGCCATCATCCACTTGTATTTTTGTTTCTGTTGAGATCAGCTGTACGTAGCGGAGCATCGTAAAACACTTCATTCAAACTGGACAGAAACTAAATAAAACTTACCTAAACTGTCATCGTTACTCTTTCCAACAATCACCAAGTGTGCTTTGGTCGAACTCAACTGTAATTTCACAGAGTTTAATGTGAAAAGGCGCTGATTCTACAGTTGTTTCCCCCTCCCTCCACCCCCGCTCTCTCTCTGTCCCTCTCTCTGCAGGCAGAAGGAAAGAGGCAGGGTGACGCGTCATGAATGCATCATCAGTTACACTGCGCATGTCTTAAAGCCTGTGGTGTTAATGCACAGGCTGAGCAGAGTTATTAAAAAAAAATTCCCAAAGCCGGATCATGATCCAGATCGCCACCTAAATCGAATGGATTGTTCATTGTGCCACACCCCACCCCTCCAAAAAAAATAATTTAAATCCTTCAGACTTTTGGAGTAATCCTCCAAACGGACAAACCCAACGCCGGTGAAAACATAACCTCCTTCCTAGGCCTTCAGCCTTGGTGGAGGTAACTAGAATGGCACTCGGAGAGCGCAGACGTCCGCAAATGTGCGTGACTTTAAAAACAGATCACAGCTCACAGCTGGCGTTACCGTGAGGTGGTCGGCCTATAATTATTAAAAACAGAGAAACACGGCAAATTATTACATCTGAGAAGCTTGAAGCAGCAAATATTTGGAATTTATATTATAATACTGTATATATAAAATATTAACATAAATAAGTTATGTACATATATAATCTATTTATTTATATTTTATTTTTATTTATTATCATACATTATTATTCTATTTATTTAGACTATTATTATATTACAATATATACAAAATATTAATACAAATAAATAATATACATTACATATATTATTTATTTACATTTTATTTTTTATTAAGCATTATTATTATTATCATCATCATCAAGTTCACAGAGCCCAAGGTGACATTGTTTTGTCCTACCAACAACCTAAAACTTGGAGGTAATCCTATTTACAACTATATAAAAGAAATGATAAAAGAGAAAAGCGGCAAATTATCACATCTGAGGAGCTTGAAGCAGCAAATATTTGGAATTTTTCCTTGTTGAGACATTTAGTGTCAAACCATTTATCAATTAATATCATGACATAGCTTTATTGTATTTTTGCACTACTAATGCACAGTTTATTACCATGCAATATCATTGTATACTGTATATTTGGAGTTAGGAGTATGGTCTAAGTACATTTCACTTAGAATTTCCCATTGGGATTAATAAAGTACTTTATCCGATGCAGACTGGCATCTTATACTGTGACAGGATGAGAAATGATGGGCTTCCAATTACAAAAAAAATAACGTGCACATTTTGTATTATTATGCAGGACACAGTGCCATCTGAACAACAGGAAACTGCTCCATCACCACCCAGCTGAATAATATCCTGCTCCAAAACACACGCCCAGAAACAGACCGAACACTCCGTATCGACCCGAGCAGCTCCTATTAAATAGCTCCAGTAACTGTAGCAGTAGCTAGTAACTGTGCTGCTAATGCACAATAATGCAACTACAGGCCTGCTCGGGCTGCAGCGGGCTAACCACACACACAGGGCACTGAGCTGGACTGTTGTTGTTCAACACATGAAGCCGTCTGAGCTCAGGAGAGATCATTTAAATGCACTAAAACGCAGAAATAGTGGTGAGAAAACGTGCACAGCCGCGTCTCTGCAGACTGCACCGAGAAGACATGTTAGCAAAACACACAGAGAGAGGGAGAGAGAGAGAGAGAGAGAGAGAGAGATACTGGAACACAACGAGACTGAGGAGCAAACATTAGAAACATGATAAACACACACCGGGACACATTGTACCGGGACAACGAGCAGTACGGGTTATTCCCGAGCTTACCCTCTCTGTGATGAAGTGATGAAATGTGTAGACAGTGGTCGGTGGAAGCAGGACGGCGGGTTTCTCTCTCTCTGTTTATCCTCTACTAGCCTGCTGCTCTCAGAGAGGGTTTATCTCTCTGCGCTGCTCGTCCTCTCGTCGCTCCGCCCTGCCGCCATCAGCCCACCAGGGTGCGGCAAACTGCTTAATCTGCGGCTCGCTATTGGACAGCCTGAGACACGTGACAGCACCGGGGACAGTGATTGGAGGACGCGCTGTTTACCCGCCCCCGAAGCCGTATGACGCTCAAAGGTACAGTTATCCACATTCATATACCTGATTCATATACCTGATTCATATACCTGTGCTATTGGTGGTCAGGGGGTTAAAGTATATATACTCAAGTACTGTATTTCCTGTACTGTATAATAATATTGTAATATATATTATATAATATATATAATAGTATAATATCTGCAACCATCTTGGACTCTAACCACTGGCGCACTTTACACTTTACATTATACACCCTATATACCACTTTATAGACTGCACATATGTACATATTACATTTATTTATTGTACATTCTACATTTATTTATTGACGGACTGTACACACTATGTTCACCCATTCACTCTGTATCTTTTATATCTCTATTATTGTTTTGTTTTTTATCATTTTTGTATTCCTTTACCTCTTCTGTGTTTCACTCTGTTTGCTGATGTTGCTGCTTTGAAACCTGAATTTCCCTCCGGGGATTAATAAAGGTTCATCTTATCTTATCTTATCTTAGTGGAGTAGAAGTATCATTAAAGTAGTACAAACTGGAATACTTAAGTAAAGTAGTACCTCAGACTTGTACTTAAGTACAGTACTTGAGTAACTTAGTTACTTTCCACCAATGGCTATAATTGGTGTAGAAAATAAAATAAAAGAAGTACTTCAGTACACTTTTGAAGTACTTGTATTGTGCTTGACTATTTTAATTTTATGCTACTGTATACTTACTAGAATATATTTTTTCCCCCATATATATATAAATATATATATATAAATTCAATTGTTTTTATATATATTTTTTATTTTATTCATTTTTTAAAGTCTCATATATCATATATATATAGTTTACTATAAATGTCCTTGTAATGAAGTACTTCTACATTGTGTGTTACTTTTACTTACAGTAAGTAATGAATCTGAGTACTTCTTCCATCACTGTTGCCGGCAGTAATACACCAATAAATTGAAAGTTCCCATAGAAAATGAAAGAACAAGGAGTTCACAATTCATACTATTGAACCCTGTATATTTCTATTCTATCTGCTGCATATAATTTAATGCTTAACCTAAATGCTATGATACAGCATTTTTCTCCTCCATCTGCTTGTCCCTGTGCTGCAGCATATAATATAATAACTACAGACTAAACATGTGCTATATTTGTATATAGAATCTCACAGTAAACACGAAAATAGTAATTTATTTATAGACCATATAGCATGGCCTTCAAAAACAAAATAATATGAAATGAAAGTATTACTTAGATTGTTAATCGGCTTAGTAACACAGAGCAAAACACGCTTTATCTGTTGCCTTGTGAAGTTTCAGTTTATAAATGTCCTGTATTGATGCAGCATTAAGTAATCCTCTTATGTTCCATTTTGTATAACAAAAATAATTCAGACCTCAGTCAGCTCTACTCTCAGTTCATTTTAGCCAAATCATCTGCACAGTCAAAGAGCATATTACACAAGCATTTAGTCCTCTCCTCTTTGTGCAAACATGTCAGATCTTTGTTGGTCTACATCTAGGTAACTAAACACGGCTTCACCTTGTTGTATAACTTGCAGCCAAACTTACAGATGCGGTGCTATAGCACAGTTCTACTGCAGCAGTTAGACGTCCTCATGTGGACTGTATAGTGCAGGTCAGCTGGGCTATTTTAAAACCATCCCGATGGCACTCGAGGTCAATTACATCACGCTGATAGTGGTAGCTGTAAGTGTCCACCAGGGGACGCAGGCTACCTAGGCTACAAATACCTCCAAACTGTAGACCTACCTATGTACAGTTACTTTCCTTCACTGGGTTTCAGTAGGCCGATAGGAAAGTAATCCATTTATATAATTGTCAATAACGTTATTTAGTAAAATAATATTAATAACTTTTTTTTAAGACCGAAAGACCAAGAACAAGTACGCATATCTTTTAATGGAGAAATGTAGTGGAGTAGGAGTATCATTAAAGTAGTATAAAATGGATAATTTAAGTAAAGTAGTACCTCAAACTCGTACTTAAGCGCAGTACTTGAGTAACTTAGTTACTTTCCACCACTGGCTATAATTATATTCACCAAGTTATACAACAAGGTGAAGCCATATTTAGTTACCTAGCTGTAGGCCAACAAAGATCTGACATGTTTGCACAAAGAGGAGAGGACTAAATGATTGTGTAATGTGCTCTTTGACTGTGCAGATGATTTGGCTAAAATGAATTGAGAGTAGAGCTGACTGAGGTCTGAATTATTTTTGTGTTATACAAATAAACCAATTTTTCAAGTATTTGCAATTTTGAGGTACTTGAAAAATTGGTATCAAGTAGAAGTATCATTTAAGTAGTATAACATGGATTACTTGTGCAGTACTTGAGTAACTTAGTTACTTTCCACCACCACTAATTGGTGTAGAAAATAAAATAAAAGAAGTACTTCAGTACACTTTTGAGGTACTTGTAGTGTACTTGAGTATTTTCATTTTATGCTATTTTATACATCTACTCCACTCCATTTCAGAGGCAAATGGTGTACTTTTTGTTTTTACTGCACTACATTTATTTAAAAATTTAGCAGATTCATATTAATAACACAAATATAATCAACTAATATATTATGATGTATTATTAGAGATTAAGAAAATACCTTATTTATCCCAGGGGGGAATTCACAAGCTACCCAGGAGTAGGCTATATATAAAATAATCAGTAGTAAAAGTACCAATACGACAATGTATACGTACTCCAAGTTTATAAGTAAAAGTCATTCATTTAAAATCTTACTTAAGTTATAAAGTGAAGTTGATTGATTTGTTAGGGGATGTGATGAAAATGTTCCCTCTGGCACAGTAATCTATATCAAATATGATACCTCCCTGGTGTCTGATGGAACAATTTAATCTTTTTTTCATTATAACTGAAGCAACAAAAAGGGACACCTATCTCTTCACGCACAAGATACATCCACTTGCGCGCAGAGAGCAAAGGTTCATTCAATATAAGAATGATATGTTTGATATTTGTGTATTCCTACACTGACCATTTGCACTGTACTGATCTCTGTACGTAGACTAACTGTATATACACAGAACACATACCCTTAAATACATTTCTTTAAAAGAAATGTTGCCGTGTATACACACTTCTCACTTAGACATATTTTGTAACTGCACTGTCTAACTTTTTCTATTTTATCTTAACTTTATTTATCTGTATGTACTGTATATATAAGAGCAAAACGACATTTTTTCTGTTTGTATTTTTAAGTTACCCATTTTTATTTAGACAATTTATCTTACACAGCTCTGTTTATATGTCTTTATTGTAGAGGATTTTTACTTATTTTATGTACATTTTTGTTTTTATTTCACACTTGCACTGACAATGTAAACGTTGTAAATGTTTCCCATGCCAATACATTTTTGAATTTGAATTTGAATATTTGCCACTAGATGGTGCTGCTTTACCACACTGGTGTTGGCCAACCTGTAATTCTTAAAAGCAAAATAATTATGTTATTTCCTTAAGTCACCCCGACAAGAGTTTATATTACACATGATTGGTTTAGGGGGAATGAGTGGGCTAATAATTAATCTTAAAAAATATATCGTTGTATTTACTCAAGTGAGAAGGCAAAAGGTACACCAAACTCCTGCCTTTTGCCACTTCTGTATGTTTGTCCCACAGCAGGAGTTATTTTGATTTAATGGGATTTAAGCAAATGTCCATCTTCTGGATTGTGTGTTACATTCCTTCAACAGTGGGAAACAAGGAAGACAGGAATACTTTATTTCTATTTTTTCTTTCATTTTAATCTTTATTTTAACTCGGAAATACATATATAGATATATATCTCTTTAATTTACCTATACAGTATCTATCTATCTATCTATCTATCTATCTTGTATTAAAAGTCATATAGAGGGTAATGTTCCATTTAAAACGTTTCTGCATATACTTTTGATCTGAGTGGACCCTGACCTCTGACTCTTGTGGTGTCGATCCTCTCTCGTATACCAGTCGACACACACACGCACTCCCCTGTCGACTGACCTCAGACCAGCGCTGGCCCTTCCAGTGTTGTGAATGATTGCGGTCTGCCTTGTAGCATGGATACACCAGCTAGAGTCTCTAAATATATCCAACTGGTGTGTCTGAAGAGCTCCAGCATGAAGATCATATACTTACACTTGAAATCTACACCTCAACTCTAGTACTTTATCATCTATTGTGTGTGTGTGTGTGTGTGTGTGTGTGTGTGTGTGTGTGTGTGTGTGTGTGAGACTCTCTGTTCCTGTTACATTTACATTTTGGCCATTTATCTGACATTCTTATCTAGAGCGGTATTAAAATAAGCTTCACTGTGTGGGTGTCTGTCTGTCCCTTTTTCTTTAACATCTACAACAAAATATATCTTTAAAAAATGCAGATCTGTCTAAGTGGTGACAAATCATCTGAGCACCAGTATTACGTTTGGGTTTCAGCACGCATTCCTCGGTCTCCTGTTTTCTCTTAACAGCACATGTCACAGAGTGAGTGAAGATAAACCCAGCTGCTTTACGTATTCATTTCAGGCAGCACTTACCGTCCCCCTTTTAACTCCAGCCAGCCTTCAACCCCTAAGCTCTCAAATCACCAGGGGCTGATATGAAAATAAACAATTTGTAGTATAGCGTATGATGCCTGGGAGTACTGGCATATTTAAGGATACGGCAAAGAAAAGGCTTATTGCAGGTCAACTGGGCAGGTAACCTTGTTATTCAGTGACGCCACAAAGCAGCCACAGAGGTGGACTGCGACGCTGTTCTATCTTCTCAAAGATGGTATTGTATTCGGCCCGCAGTGCCATGGAAAGCCCCTCTCCCTCCTCCTCCTCCTCCTCCTCCTCCTCTTCCTCCACCACCCTGCACAATGACACAAGGGTCAGCCTGTCTTTCCTCCACTGTGTTTTTGATTCACTTCTCCTCTAGGAAAATGTTGTGTAACCTTTGACCTCCAACAGTGACCTTTTAAACTGGCCCCACTGGCCCCCCTAGAGTCCCCACAGCCAAGGCTTAAGGTGACTGTAGCTGGCTACCACAGAGGTCATCGAGGTCACGTCCTTGGTCATATTTCTGGAAATTTGTGGGGTTTGAATGAGTGAATTAATATAAGGGATTTGTATTCTCCACCTAAATTACATGCCTGTAAAAGGAAGCCTTTGAAAAAGTCCAGCATTCAATATTTAAGATAATAAAAGTATAGACGTTTTAAGAACAATGCAGAAAGGTTGTGTTATATCATTATATTTGATATTATTGAACTATTACTACAGATGCATCATAAAACACTATTTCAATGTTGTAGCTGGAGGAGGTAGATCTAATTTAATTTTACTACTTAAATTGTGTTTGGCAGTTTTATATATGCATTATATTTTGATTCACAAGCTACCGAACAGTAGGTCTATATAAAATAAATATCATATTTACCAGCTGCAACATTAAAGTGATAAACACATTAATGCATAAATGATTATAATCTATTACATATCATATTTTTCTGAAATGGACTATTCTGCATAATGAGTACTTTTAGCTTACTTATAGCCTAGCCCAGTGGTTCCCAAACTTTTTCACGTCAAGGACCCATAAACTGACACAAATAGAAAAAATAAACCACGGACAGACCCCTATTTGATAAGATTTTGTCCCCCATCTGATAGGACTTCTTTGTTTTTAGATGTTTTATTATAGAAAGTGAATGAAACCCATGACCAAAATAGTCATAGCCTACTTTCTGTCATTGTGTTACTGGATGGAATTATAGTGGAAATAAATGATTCCCCTTTTTTGCTGGGGACCTTTTGGAACCCCTTGCTGGGGACCCCACTTAGAAAACCCCTGGCCTAGCCTACATTTGATGCTAATACTTACTCTACTTTTATCGTTATTTAAATTAGCAGTGGTTAGAAATGGAGCAAATATGATTTAAAAAGTTATTTTTATAAAACGGTCACTATATCCTGACAGCAGTGCACGAGACAGCCAATCTGAAAAAAATCATGTGCCTCGGTGTCCTCCGATGCTCCTAATGGCATCTGCAAGATTTCAGAGGCCGGAGGAAAACAACCAATCAGAGCTGAGCTGGAGCCTGCTGTCTCTGAGCAGCTGTCAATCACTCGCAAACTCCAATCAAACAGTCAAACTAGACAGCGCAGATCAAATATGAATCAATATTATGTTACTGTTATGCCTATTTCTGTCCACAAATGTTTTCAGAAACATCTTGTAGTGTACTGTTTAGCTGTAAAATGAGAAAGTCTGTGACCCGGCAGCCATGTTGAGATCAGTTGAGGAAATATACCAAGCACCGCCCACCAGCCGGAGCACAGCCAATAGGAACGCTCTCTCTCTCTCTGAAAAGACCTGTGATTGGTAGAAGTCTTCCGTCAACGGCTAGATTGTGTAAAGCCTGAAAACAGAGCCATGAGGAGGAGCAGAAGTCTAGTTATCTCTCAGAACACTTGAATTACAATATGCTGAAAGGTTATTATGGGATTTTGCCCAATGATGCCAAAAACATTCTACCTACTGCAGGTTTAAGTGAAAGTTTATGTTCACCCTACTTTACTCCTTTGAGTTCTCTACCAAAAAAATAACTTCCTGAAAAAGGTCTCTCAATGGAATTGCAGTCGTTTTTTTAACCTAATTTTAACCATTCATAACCATAAATGAAAAATTAAAGAATATTTTGAGTATTTTTTTAATTTTATGGCTTATACTGTACTTCTTGTAGAAGTTCACGACTTTGCATTGGGGACAAGGTAAAATCAAGAACATGTACCAAAAAAAGCCAGTAAAAAAAAAAAGGATTTTTAACGTGCATTATTTTGTGTTTATGAGATGTAAAAAAAAATACATTAAAGCTTCAGTAGGCAACAATGTTTTTGGTATCATTGGGCAAAAATTCCATAATAACCTTTCAGCATATTGAAATTCAAGTGTTTTGCCCAATGATGCCAAAAATATACTGCCTACTGCAGGTTTAAGTAAAGTTTTGAATGCAGGACCTTCACGAGTATTTTGACGTTGCTTTTGCTTTACTCCGACTAACGTTACTTCTCCGACCACTGGGTCTCTCACCACCACCGCCTCCCTCTGCTCCCTCCTCCCTGTGTGCTGGTCTCACAGCCCGGAGAGGTTTGAATCAGTCTCTGGTCCAGCAGCCGCCATGCTGAGCTGAGAGAGAGAGAGAGAGACACACGGACCAAACTTTGTCACGCTGCACCGACTCATCTCCGTACCCACCGGGACAAAGAGGAGAACATTCCCACGGTGAGTCGCAACATACATTAAATACTTTCATCGCGTAGTTTAGTTTAGCGAGCTGCTAGCTTAGTAGCTCTCCGGTTTAAAACTGCTGACTTATTTGAGCCGCTGCTGGTGTTCATGCGGGCTGTCTCCACGGACTCCGAGCTCAGCTGCACTTGTTGCACTGAAACCCCCACGGAGACACTAAAGAAGAGAAACCCAGCGGTACAATTCAGTTTTTTTTTGTATTTGTTCCTACTTGTTTCGACCGCGCATATAACTTTAACAACACTTACCACGTTGTTTTAAAGCCCAACGTTAAATAATAAGATAGTTAGCGGAGGATTTGTTGCAGCAACTCTCTCTGTCTCTGTCCTTGAAGCGCAGAATACCTCCTGAGTATAATATCTCACACACACACACACACACACACACACACACACACACACACACACACACACACACACACACACACACACACACACATCTTTTTAAAGACTAAACTCCTTGCACTTTCAAGATGCCATCCTGGCAGCCAGAGGTCACTCAGGGGTTTCTACTCTTGGCATGCATAAATCAACGGTGCTCTTTCACTGCAACAACAAAAGGCTTTTTATTGACAGCACTGAAGCACCATGTTGTCACCACACTTTATATATATGAAGACTGGCTGGAGCAGGAGCAGGAGTTGAATTAAAACCTCTGCAGCATGATATGTTTTTGTAGTTCTTCAGCCTTGAAGGCATCTTGTGCCCAGACAGACAGACAGACAGACAGACAGGAGGGCAGTCCAGTGCAGCTGCAGCTCATCAGTGGATGACCGTAAACCTTTCACCTGCATGCATGTCTGGCTGTGTGGACCGGAGGGAGTAGTTAGAAGTTATGGAGCTGTTTTCTGTCTCTTCATTTGCCCTCTGGCCTTAGCTAAGTGAAGTCCTGTGTCTGTGTGTGACTCTCCTGGCTCCATGCAGTATAATTCAGGTCAGGTTCACACCTAAAGGTCCGGTTCCTGAATCGGACCAATGCGAGGATGATACATTGTTTAAAGGTCCCATATCGTGCTCATTTTCAGGTTCATACTTGTATTTTGTGTTTCTACTAGAACATGTTTACATGCTGTAATGTTCAAAAAATCCTTTATTTTCCTCGTACTGTCTGCTTGAATATACCTGTATTTACCCTCTGTCTGAAACGCTCCGTTTTAGTGCATTGCAACGGAATTGCGTGGCTAGGCAACAGTTTGGGTCCATGTTTACTTCCTGTCAGCTGATGTTATTTACATTCACTGCAACAGGAAATAAACTGGGACACATTTAGAATGTTTAAGTTTAAAAAAGTTTTATGGTCTAAATATTGTATATTTGTGACATCCAAATGGACAGAAATCCTAATGGCTTGTTTCAAACGCACAATTTCTGACTATGGGCTGTGTGTATTTCTCCGTATATTGAGCGTTTTGATAGTTTAACAGTATTTATATAGCACTTAAACCTGTTTTATAATATAAAAGACATGAAAATCTCACTTTTTACAATATGGGACCTTTTAAGAAAACACTCAAACAGATTAATCGATTAGCAAAATAGTTGGTGATTAATTTGATAGTTGACAACTAATTGATTCATCGTTGCAGCTCTAGTCTCTACCACATGCTCTTTAACATTTCAAATATGCTCAAAGGAAATGACTCCTCACTTCAGAGTAAAGAAACGCCCCTCACATTATATACAGGCTTACATTGCATGAGCACTGTGTAATTTTGAAACATGCCAGCTATTTAGTTTCCCCCTTTTAAATACAGCTGTTGCAGTTTCTAAATCTATTTTCCGCTGCTTCGTTAGTGACATTAACCGCCCCTCGTCTAAAGCAGAACGCACGGGTTATGACATCCCTTCCCTCGCGGCCTCAATAAGTAATTCTTCTGCCTCATCGAGTTTGATTCCACAGGTCCTCGGCCGGGTCGCATCAGGCACGGGGGCAGCCACCCGGATCTTGTCAATATGATGGGCTGGCTGGCGCTTCAGTGGCACCGGGGCGAGCCAGAATCATGTCAGCCAGACCCTCGGGAGGTGGGGGGGAGAACTAGCCAGAACAGGATATTGCTGTGCGATCATTCACTAGCGGCAGACAAATCATTAAACCAGTGGCTGCGTGCCGCTGAGAGGCGTAGACATTTCTGTCTGTCACACTGACTTTCCCCCTCAGGTTAGAGGTTTTGTTTGCGCTGTAAGGTTGTCATTGAGGCCTGCACATTTTGGATTTGCCACTGGAAAGAAAGGCAAATATGGTGGATGTATTATTTTCTCTGCAATGCATAGTATTGTAAACTTCTAGACTTACCTGCTTTTTATGGGAGGAAATCTTTGCACACATGTTGCTTTCCCAGGACCTCCCGTCTCAGGAAAGCTAGTTCGTCTATTTTTACACACGTGCGTGTCTGTGTTTGATTTGTTTAAATTCTATTAGTGAAGAAACTGAACTATCCTTGTCTTTTTTTCCCACATTCATTGGAAGCACAGGATTCACATGTGCTAAATGAAATTACACAGAATGCTCTTGCTTGTTAATGATAACCACACATGAGCACGCACACCCGTCGTCTTTAGAGTCCATTTCTTCTATCAATAATCAATTTCAAATGGGTGGGAAATGGGAGCTGAAAGAGAGCTTTGTTGTTAAACTTGAACTTTGTGCAGAAATGGCACTTGTTTTGGATGCCAGGGGTTATTTACTTGGATGCCTTGTTTGGTTTTTCAGAGCAAGTCTTGGCTGTTTGTCAGATTTCTCTCTTGTTAAAAGGTGGGAGGAATCGGTTCTTACTGGGACGCTTCCAGCTTTGCATATAGGAGCTCACATTGAGCACACATTATGTGTCCGAATGCAATTATTCGACCACCTCAAAGGAGACTTTTAGGAGACGTCACGTTTCTTTACATTCCTACAGTGACTGACTGTCAGGTAATTGAATAAAGTCTTCATGGATATGAGGGGGACCATTCACGAGGCTTTCTTCTCATCGTCCCCTCTGCTGGGTTTGGTCGTCAGCCAGTCTGCTCTGGTAGAAAAGGCTGGAATACCTGCAAACGATCTGGGCAGTAACACTTCACCTCCTGCTGTGGAGGTCAATGTAGAAGGTGACAAACACACACGACCCCCTCATTGTTCCCTCCTGCTCATTAGCAATCGAATGATCTTCTAGCAATCTGCTGGCAGTGGAGTCAGCAAACCAGACTTTTAAGGCCTGACCCCAATTTTCATCTTCATCTCATCTGATCGTTCCAAAACACTGATATCTTCACAACGACACGGCCATCTGGAATAAAGCTCAGTGGTGTGAAAATGGTTGCCAAACGCCGCTTTGTTTCATGTACATGTCATAACAACGGCTTGTATATCCGCCGTCCTCGGTCTTCTGTTTTTTTTTTAATGATGAATACAGACTACTGCGACCTGCTGGTGTGGAGAGTTATTTCCTCTCACGCAGGCGCAGAATGTATGTGCTAACTGGCCGTCGTCTTTGCGGTGTGTTCGGGTGCAGCTTGTCGGCCAAGACAAAGGCGGCCGTCGAGTTTGCGTGTCCCCCAAATCAAAATCATATGCACTGCATGCTGAAAGATGCACATGACAACAGTTTCATAAGAGCCTTTTACAAAACAAGGTGGGCAATTTTGATGTATGACCTGCAGCAACCTCATTGTTTTGGTCCTGCAGGAGTTAAAGGTCAGAGGTCAGGGGGCCAGTCTGTGAGGTTGAGGTGTGCTGTGCTGGCTCTATGAAGCAGACATCTGGGGCAACCCCCCCACCTCCTTTTGAAATGCATCCAAACCTCCGCTGCCACACCCTAGTATCCCCCTAACACCCCTCAGGCTGGAATAATTTCCTACTGGCGAAGCATCTGGCTCCATATCAGCGGCAGACAGTGGGCATGTGCAGGCGCTTCATGTGTGCGCCTTGTGTTACTGGCCGTGCATAAAGCGTAGCTGCATTCCAGAGATGTCTCAGCAAAATTGTCTCATGATTTGCTTCAAATCAGCTGTTACAAAGAAGACAAACACTGGACGTTAAGCCTCGGTTTCCTGTATTTCTTTGTTAGATAACAATACAGGTGAGGAACGGTCCACACCCTTTAAATCTTTTCAATGATCGAAAGTAGTTCTAGTGTTAGCTTCCACAGCACGGCAGTCGTGTATATTCATGAAGGTTCCCAAGATGCTGCAACCCCCAAAGCTATGACTAAGCTTTTTGCTGAGAGTGCAGGAAGCTTACTGATGCGTTGCTGCAGCGCTACTGACAGCTTTACTTGATGTTTTGAAAAGGTTCCCGGGCGTTGTGTTGCTGCTGAGGGCAGGGAGCTGGAAGGGAATGGAGAGGGGAGAGCTGGACATACAGTACATTCTGTTGCTGTGGAGGAGGATATCACCGTGTGTGACACAGCCCAGTGGACAAGGTGCTCCCTGTCTCTGTGCAACTTTCAGCAGCATTTGTTTTACAGGTGGTAGTTTTTGCATAGAGACGATTTTGCGTGACAGACAGGGAGATTTGAATCAGTTTCCCGTTTATCTGTTGTTTGATTTGTTTAGTGTTTGCATAAGAAATAAGTCCTACCATCAACAATCCATTGCCTGAGGTTAGCAAACTGTCTTCACAGTTTAACTGTGTGTGTTGACAGTTTATTAGGTACAGCTAGGCAATACCAATGCAACAGCCATGACATAAATCACACCTTCTAGGGTTCTAATGTTAAGTTTTTGTTGGAGCTAGGGCTGCAACTAACGGTTATTTTCATCATAAAGTGGGCATGTCTGTATAGGGGAAACTCGTGGTTACCCATAGAACCCATTTTCATTCGTAAATTTGACATGGTTGGTACCATTGGATTCCTCAGGTCTTTTAGTTTCATATGCCAATATCTTCACTCTAGCTTTAGAACTGAGCCCGCTCCAACCTCCGAAAGATCCAATCCTGCCGCCAGATTTTTAAGAGGTTAATTAAAAGCGTTTGGAGACTCGATACAGTATCGCAAAACATAAAATCGCGATACTGATGTGTATCGATATTTTCTTACACCCCTAATTTTTCTCAATTAATCAATTAGTTGTTTGGTCTATAAAATATCAGAAATTGGTGATTGATCAGTGTTTCCCAAAGCTCAAGATGACTTCTTCAAATGTCTTTTTTTTGTCCAAAACTCAGAGATATTTAGTTTACCGTCATAGAGGAGTAAAGAAACCAGAAAATATTCCCATTTAAGAAGCTGGAATCAGAGAATTTTGACTTTTTCTTCTTAAAAAAATTACTCAAACCAATTAATCGATTATCAAAATAATTGATGATTAATTTAATAGTTGACAACTAATCAATTAGTCAATGCAACTCTAGTTGAAACTGTAATAGACTGCATTGTTAGGTGTACATAATAAACTGTCAGTTAAGTGTATACCACCCAGGGCTAAATACAGTGCTGAGAGAGCGCAGCAGCTGGACCTGTAATTCCCATTCACAAAAAATAGTCCCCACAACAATAGACGCAGATGCACACTACCCTAACCTCAGCCCCACCCCCCCGTCTTTCTTCCCCTCACCCGCCACCCCAAAATCCCCCTCCCCCTCCTCAGCAATTGTGTGCATTGACGCTTTCCAGAGGCGCGATCTCTGCGTCTCCACTGGCGAGCAACGTTTGACTTGCTGTGACAGGGGGAAAGGCGAACCTGGGCGTTTTTGTTACACACTCTAGACGGACACAGTCTGCCACTGACATGCGTTAAAGTGAAACAGCCCTTTAACGCGAGCACTATCTCTCCACCCGTTGCAGTGTTTATCGTGCAAGATAGAGAGATAGAGAGAGAGGCAGGGGGAGACCGGAGGAGGGTAAGAGAGAAGGATCATGACCAGGGGAGCAGAGAGGGAGGAGGTGACAGACTCGTGCTGGATGACCGTATTCTATTTTTCATCTGTCATGCAAAACCATCGCTGACTTTCCCCAGTAATAACAGTGTGACTGCAGAGCCTCTCTTTCAGCATTCTTCTTCTTCTTCTCTCTCAACCTGCAGGATCTTCCCTCTCAGATTATGGTAAGATTCACGTCAATGTGGACGCCACTGCTGCAAGTGTGTTGACTGCTGGCGTCTCAACGATGTCAACACCTTGTTCCTCTGCCATAGCAACCAGATATGTTTTTATGCTCACTATGTGCAGTGGGGAGAGTCTCCAGTACAGCAGAGCACATGCTATTTTTACCCAAATCGCAATTGGGAGGTAAATAATTCAGTGTTGTGGTGGATGGCATGTTTTTCATGATGCAGTGAGTGGCACTGTGCTTGAGGAAATAAATGCCCGAGCATTTCCCTTGGATCAGCCGCTTTTTGCTTCACTTTTATGAGCTAAGATTTGAAATGTTTAAAGAAGAGAAAACGGGTAGTATTGTCATCGTTGTGTACTGTTTTGTTTCGAGTAAAGCCGGGCAGACACTGTATGGATTCGGCCTGAATGACAAATTTTTAAAAAGGGCTGAATTTCTGCCAGATTGTTTGTCGTTTGGCATGAAGTCGGAGGAACACAACGCCTGATTAACGATCAGATGGATTTCTGGCATGAAAGAAATTCTGGTCTTTCAATTTGAGCAGTTCCTCGGTCCGATTTCCCTCATGGCTGCTGCCAAATAATCTGCTCCAAACTGCAGGTGAGCGGGTTTTAATATTACCGGAGTAGCATTTTACATATCGTGGCTGAGACTGCTGTGATATTAAATTGAATTTAGACAATATTGTCTGCATCTTCCAGACATCTGCGGCTCCACATTTGTCCTTATTTTTTTAAAAGAATTGCACAAAGTATCACTGCCTTTTTCTCTCTTTTTGTCAACATTGAGGATGCAGCCATCTTGTTTTAATAAACTTTATTGCAATTGTCAGTAGACATAACCAACCAGGAATTCTGTGCTTACGTCAGCCAAGTCGTGGCAGGTTTTTGAGCATAAAAGTCGCAGGTTCTGGCTGTGCAGAAAGGCTGATTGAAATGAACAAAAATCGCAGAGTCTGCCCAGCTTCAGATGTGGAAAACAGTTTGTGTTCCCCTGGCTGGCTGCTGTCAGGAGTTCATAAATCACCCTCAGAGAGGGGAAGGACTGGCATTGCTCTCCCAGCTTGGACATTTCATATTTTCCTTTACCATGCCACAAGTTGTTCTCTTTAACTGGGCATTGAAACACTGAAAAAAGAGACATGATTTAATTGTTTGTGAGTGTCGGGCTCAGGTAGATCACAGCTAGCTAACACGTGGCTCTGAGTACATCTCTATCTCAGCCCTCCACTCGTTGTCATTCACGTGACCTTTTTGTAAACCACCAGCTGCAGATTTCTTGACTGTTCTTTATTGTTCTCCCGCATCAAGTATTGTGTTGAGCGCCAGCATCCAGGCCACTGTATCATTGTTTGCGTGAGAAGGCGGGAGTTTAATTTTGGGCTCTGGGTAAGGAACTCCCGGCTTTTGCAGGAAAACACCACATACATCATCACAACAGCATGCATTGGCGAGCATGGGACATTTTTCAGTGGATTGCCACATTGTGCAAAAGCATGGACTGTTGCATATTTCAACAATTCAGTAGTGTAAGGAAATGTAAGAAACGTATTGTGCTTCTCGAGAGAAATGCTGTGACATTTAATACATAACATTCTGGTGCAGCCTCTTTTTTAACTCAACAAAGAGTAATAGAATAAGACAAAATTTGGCAGCAGCACCATCACCCCAATTTAGACACATTTCTCCGAAAGTATCTGCGATGTTGGAGTGGGGTGGGCGATATATCGAATATACTCGACGTATTGCGGCTTGTTCTATGTGGGATGTAGTAAATGACTATATCACCAACATGGAGTACAAATATTAATTGACCTAATTTTTTTTTTTATGCTGCTGGTATGAGACTCACAGGTCAGAGGTCAAATAAATGAATAAATAGTCGGACTTAATAAGAATAGAGTAGTACACCACTTCAGTGTTCAGATTAGTTAACTAGAATGATCGGGCTGGTATGATCGTATGCATCAACGGGTTAAATCAAACAGTTATGTTATTTTAGAGAAAATATGATAATATCGAGATACATTTTGTATATCGTGATGCAGCCTAAAAATATTGAGATATTATTTATAAGCAATACTGCTCAGCCAGCCCTTTGTTGGAGTCTCTCCTCTTATAAAAATATTCCCCATAAACACAGTGGCTGAGAGACCAGAGGAAATGGAATTTAATTGATTACCAGAGATTACTTGGGGCGTATACAGCTAATGCCCGTTTCTGCACTGAAGACAGACACAAGTTCAATGAGCTGCCATTAGACAGGGAAAAAAGAGAGACAGACTTGACAGGTAAAGAGAGAGGTCTTGCAGACACAATGTGCAGAGGTCAGAGGTGTGGGAAAAGGTGAAAGGAAAGCGGGGAAAAGGAGTCACGTCTGGAGCCGAGATCCCCACACAGACGGACTGCCGCTGGCTGGCTCTGGGGCTGATGGCTGTCTGTCTGGGTTTGGGGGCAGATAGGATTGGCTGGGGTTTACCCTCAACTCTTCTGTCTCCCTGCAGTTGTAGCTGACAGTGATAAAACCATTAAGTCCTCTTTGGTTAATCAGTGTTGGATTATTAACTGAAATCATATTTCTGCGGTAAAACACGATTTAAAAGCTTTCCTTTTCTGCGTCGAGTCTATTATTGACTGTGAATTGGTATCTCTAACCTTTATCTGCTTACGGAACGTAAATCCCACTCTGGCAGGTCACAATCTGTGTTATGACAGCATAACCGGATCTAATCTATGAATCTAATGCACTGCTATCGTAATCTTTTTAAAGGCAGATAAGCTGAAGAGCTAATGCCAGGTTTTTGGAGCCTGCAGGTCACAGGATGTGCCTCGTCTCATCGCCTCATTAAAATTTCCAAATCTGAATGCTGGCAGTGAACAGCTGCTGATTTATGTGCATTCCCAAGTATGCATCTATTAGCAGAGGTGTGGTAATAGATTTCTTCTTAAATGATGGCATTTGTTACACCCTCTTGTATAATCCTTTTATTAGTGATGATTTATGGATTATGCAGGCTTTGATGTAAAACAGCTCCAAAACATCATTGCTCCTCAGTCACACAACGCATTCTTCATCAGCGATTGGATTCAACACTGTCTGGAGGATTTCTGGGTGCACTCTGTTTATGCTAGCTTAGCTGGCTGGTCTGCTGCCTTGGTAACCATGGTAACAGTATCCCCAGAAAGTTGAAGAGAATCGGGGCCTTGCTAGGGCTAATTGTGAGTAAGTGAAGCGTGTCTGCAAAGTTAGCTGTAGTCCTGTAGCCTGGACGCTGGCTGTTCCTGTTCAGGGGGATTCTTTTTGTTTCTGACAGACCTGCAGTAGCCGTCACAGTAGAAGTGATCGGATTGTTTTATAAAGTATTTGTTTCTCATCAGAGAGCCTTGAATCATCTAGCTACTAGACCTACATACATATGGAACAAAATAATGTACATAATTCATGATAAAAAAAAAAAATACTTAAAATTAGAACTAAATTGCCATTTAGAAACACTTTTATTATTAAGGGGCGAATACAGTGCTTTAGTTGGATGCCTTAAATAATGTCTGGTTTACATGAGTTTAAGAGATTTTAACGTTTTGTTGTATTATATAAGATACATCAATTAATATTCCACTTTATATCCACATTATATAGACAAAACAAGATAATGAAAATAGTTGCAGCATTACATTATGTATCTATAAAGTTAAAGCCATTTCCATGTGTTATTGATATTATCTTGTCTATCTACTGTAGAGCTACAACAATTAATCGATCAGTTGTCAACTATTAAATTAATCACCAACTATTTCAATAATCGATTAATCGGTTTCAGTAATTTTTTAATAATAGTCAACATTTTCCAATTCCCGCTTCTTAAATGTGATTATGTTCTGGTTTTTCTCCTCTAGGACAGTAAACTGATTATCTTTGAGTTGTGGACAAACGAGACATTTGAAGACGTCATCTTGGGCTTTATGGGAAACACTGATCCACATTTTTCACCATTTTTTTTACATTTTGTAGACCAAACAACTAATCGAGAAAATAATGGACAGATTATTCAACGATGAAAATAACCGTTAGTTGCAGGCCTAATCGCCTGGTCCTGCTTCTCACATGAGGGGATTTGATGTTTTTTCTTTGTCGTTTTAGACTGTCGGTTGAATAAAACAAGCTGTTTGAATACATCGCCTTTAGTTGTGACATGTAGCATTTTTCTCTATTTTCGGACATTTTATAGACACTTAATTGATAATGATAATAGTTTGTTAGTTGTGTAACTATAAAGTTAAAGACATTTTCCATGAGTTATTGATATTATCTTGTCTACCTACTGAAGGTGTGAATGAATGATTTACTCGTGTTGCTTTTCCCCTCTCTTATTCTTACATTTTTATTTTTTAACACTTATCCCACTTCTCAGCATTTTGTATTTACTTATTTACACAGTAGTTATATGTTGTATGCAGTTTGATGCACATTTTTACATATTTCTTACATTTCTCATTTCTTATTTTCATTATTTATATTTCTCTACCTATATTGTTATTAATTGTACATCATTTACATGTTACCTACTCCTTTATTTCAATTTTTCTTATATTTCTTTATGCTTCTATGTAAGAGCAACTGTGACGTCCCAATTTCCCCTTGGGGATCAATAAGTATTTCTCATACAGATTGTGATTCTGTCTTGTAGACTGGTCTTGTGACGTTTGCCCTGGGCCTCTCCCTCCGCAACCCATTTCCAACCGTGTGAAGACAAGTGAGAAGGAGTTTAAATGAATCAGTATTCGCTCGCCGACGCCATGACCGACAAGTAAGTGGTTTATCTTTTTTTTAAAGTGTGTTTGTGTTGCGTTTGTGTGAAGAAAGAGCCCCACTGTACTCTCTCTGTGTCCCTTTGTGTGGTGTGAAGTAAGAAGATGATGTTGCCTCTTGTGATTACACTCTCACTCTGCACAAGGTTGTCTCCTGGAAGTGTTTTTGTGTTTCAGTGCAGCCGTGGAGGAGAATCGGGGGTTCTGGTAGCACACAGAGAAGTGTGTTGTGTTGGGGGGGGGAGGCTGGTTGGTATAAAGACAGTCTGTTTCACCCCTGAAGACGTATGACATTTGCATCAGGGCTGATTTGCATTCTCGTTCACTGTGCTGGTATGTTGCTGCTGCCGCTGTTGGCTGCTCTTTATTTCCCTGACAAAACACAGTCATTTAAAGGGTTTTTGAGCCTTTGCAGTTCTACCTCTTCTCCACCTTTTTTTTCTTTTTCGTGGTTCCTTCTTCCCCCTTTTTTTCATTTCGGACTCCCTATCTCTTTTTGTCTCTTTTGTCAACTTTGTCTTTTGTCTCTCTCTGTCCCCATGTTTGTTGGATTCGATCTACATAGAGGACGGAGAATTCGGGTGCAGTAAACAAAATAATCTGCTGTCAGCGTTCATAATAAGCGGAATAAGTGGTGCAGACCGGTCAGCTGAAAGGGATAGGCGCAAAACGCCAAACAAGGGCGGGCCTTATTATGTGCTTGAGTTACAGAAAATGAAAGGGCAGTTAAAAAAGAAAAAGGTTTGGCCGGCAACGAAACAGAAAGAAACAGGTTGTTTTCAGAATACTTTGATGAACTGTGGAGATAATGTATGCTTGTGCCGGACTCAGTGAAGAGGAAGTAGGAGGTTTATGTGCATGTAGTGTTGTTAGATGAAATGAATGTGAATCGCTGTTTGTATGCACTTAGTCAACCTCCAGCACTTCTTACTAATGCACCTGTTTACCCTTCGAGAGAGAGAAAGAAGGGGGGAGATGTGGCGAGTGACTCAGTCTTTCTATGAAACAGGCCTCAGGGTAGCTCCCTAACACCAGCACAATATAATGCCAGGATAAAATATTGTGAATCTTAGTTGGTTAGCAGAGCCGGATAATGCTATATTTGCCCCGAGGGGGAATTTCTCTTGCAAATTAGAAGGTTGTACCACTTCAGCTGTTCTTTTAAGGATGCATCGCAGAGCCAGACTTGGAGGTTTTATTTAAGTGTTTTGGATGCAACATAAAAGGCAAAAAAAAAGAAGCTTTATTTTGAAAAACAAGATGCAGCAGTATTTTTTTTAATGAGGTTCTGCTGGACCAAAGCAAGTCAAAGTGAAGGTTGGGAGTTTCTAAGTAAGTGATGATGTTGTTGACAAGCTGTCCCGCTGGATGAAAGGTATCCCAGCAACCAGAAACAGGGCGAAAGGGGGGGGGGGGGTTGTGGGGTGGTAGTTTATTGTGCGCTAGATGCTAGTCCATGTTGTAGGATGATTGTTCGTCGGGGGGGAGAATGATAAATGTTGCACCAAAAGGAAGTGAGGGGAAAAGTTGGAGGACGTGCCCCCCGACGGTGACGGCGGACAAAGCCTCCCTCGACATGGGACTACTTAAGATTCATACAAAGGCAGAAGAAGACGGCTACTTATTTTCTCTCTATAACACACACACACTCCCTTTTTTTCTAAAGCTCACTCACGAACAAACATTTACACATTGCGGGATATCAGTGGACATTCCTGCAGATATGTGCATTCCAGTTGGTATTCCCAGATACACGCTAGCCTGCAGACGCATCTTGAACAAGTGGAATTCTTTGCATTCCCAATTTTCTGACATTTTCCCCCAAAAGTGCATATGGACCCTGAAGTGCACAGTCCCCACATTTGTTTAGTAAGAGTTTTGCATCTGTGTTTTCAATGAAGATGTTGCTTTTGAGCAACGTATCCTCATACAACGGTTCGTACGATATCCTGCGAAAAGTTATTCCTCATTTTTCATGCGTTTTCCTATGAATGTCCAGCAACACGTGTCGTTTTCCGCTCGTTACATGCACACAGTCTTTTCAAAATAAACTTCCGTCTTCACAGGAAACAACTTCGTTAGGTTTAGGCAACAAAACTACTTACTGTAAAACTTAAAATTAAAAGCCGAGCCCCAATTAGACGCTGAGTTTCTTTTACTCGCCTGGTGTGGCTACACATTTTGACAAATAAACACAACTTTTGTCAATATGGACATGTTCCACATTGTTAGATTGGTTTAAAAACAAGAGGTAGACAAGAGAGATGAATAAAAAGCCGCGACTCATCTTTTTCTACCTTTTGAAGCGGTCATAAACTCTGAATGTGTCCATTCCTCGGTTATTTCTATTCCTTTTGTCCGTAAGGGTTCACCAATCAACAGAATCAAAACGTTTTTTCATCAATTTAATCCAAATTGTGAATACTATCATGTAAATTCCACAACAAAATAAAGGTCTCCCCACCTTTCTCCATTCAGTTTTCACCCCTTTTCCTTTCCGGCCGTTCGGCTCGTCGCTGACGGGCAGCTAGCTGGGTTTCCTGGGTGAAAAGTCCGGTGTTTTTTGACTCACCCATCCATCTCCACCTCCTCCCCACGCGGCGCTTGTCACTCTTTACACTTCCTGGTTTGCGATTACGTGAATAACATACAAACTGACTTCCTGGGACATGTATACGAATTACAGTACATTACTTTTTGTAGGTATAGCTGCAAACGGTGTATGAAAACAGCCTGTTTTGATTCAGGAGCTGATTTTCCAGCTGCAAATGTGCCCCTGCATCCTAATAAATGAACATGTTTCAATTTGCAGGATTTTAAGTCGGGCCTCTTATTGTACCAGGATGCTCTGGGATGAGGAACGTTTCTAAAGCCAGATTTGCTCCGTAGCGCTTGTAGACAGGGATTCTTTCTGTTGAAATTCAAGCCCTGCGTTAATCCTCTTCAACACACTGCTCTCTGTGTGTGTGTGTGTGAGTGAGTGTGTGTGCGCTTATGTGCGAAAGTACAGAGTCCATGCACCCTCCATCCAGGATTTGAATGAACTGGAATTTCACTGTTTTTTTTCTTTTCTTCTTTCAAACTGATTTGCAGCAGGGTTCCCTGTATTGCATCATGTATGAAAATAGGACAGAAAGATAAAGCCCCCAATGCACAGAGAGAATGTTGTCATGTGAAAACATGTAAAAAAACAAACATGTTATTCAGTGTAAAAACACATTTCTACATGTAAGCTGTGGATTGTAGCTCCAACTGGGAGCCCCCGTCCTTTGGGGGAAAAACACAAAAAACAGAAGCAAAATGGAAAATATGTTGTTCTTGAAGCCCTCCAACCATACTCATGTTTCTTTATGCAACGCTTCCATTCTGTTTTTTCCATAAGGAGAATCCTCCTCCTACTCATTTCTCCTCGTTCTTCTCTTTGTCCTCCTCTCTTCAACCACTCTATGAATTTGCACGCTCGAATATCCTCTCTCATAGCAAACTCTCTCTCTCTCTTCCTCTGTCCCTCTCATTTTCCTTCCCTCCCCCACCTGTGGTGGTGCACGCTGACAGCCCTGTCAGAGACTTGGGATGTTTATAGATGGACAGTAAGGCTGGCTGCACAGATGAGAGAGTGTGTGTGTGTGTGTGTGTGTTTGTGGTGGGGGGGCTTTTACTGGAGATGAGAGGCCTTTTTTCCCAGTCTGTATCTGTTTGCTTTGTGTATCAGTTAATGTCCCACACGTGTGTGTATCCATGTCAGTCTCAGGGGAGCAAGGATCCAAAACCACCATCTGAAGCCGGTTAAGAGCTTTCTAACCGTCACTCACACAAAGCTGCAACATGTGTTCTAGTTAGAAACTTGCTAAACAACCCCAGTTTAGTCAGAAGATGCACCCTGGAGAGTAGAGATGGCAACACCAGACACCAGACATCAGACATTTAACAAGAAAAGATTACGCTCGATATAGACGAATCTGGTGACCGCTTAGTGCGATCTAGCAGCGCCGGCATTATTGCGGTGGCACTCACTACGAGCAACGACGACGCATTCGACTGAGAGTCAGTTAACGCGGTTGGCAGACACTTAGTACGTGTTCTGTTTGTGATGCCGACCGAATGAGGTTTACTTTGTGGTCATTATTGTCCTAGTTAGAGCGACTAACGTTATATTTCACAATAACGCCACAGTGAGTTGATTGAGTTAATTTATTCTGTGGGACCACCGCAGCCCCTAACTGTGTCTCAGCCCAACTAACGTTAGCTAGACTAGTTAGATAGACTAGCTAAGCAACTTAGTTGACGTTACTTGTTTCACCATGTTAGGTGGCTGAGAACTTTAATCTTCAATGTTGGATGGCTGTGTGTCTGGCCTTCTCCTGTCCATCTTTTCACTGTTGGGCTGCAGGTTTGCATCCGGCGCTGCTGCACCGCGCACACCGGCTGCAAACACTCCGTCCACCGCACGGCAATTGCCTCATTAACGTTATGGTTCCCTTAAAGCATTGGGTTGAAATCCAAAATATTGCCAAATAGGCGCTTGTGACTAGGGCTGTCAAAGTTAACATGATAAGAGTGAAGATACTGGTATCATATGAAACTATAAAACCTAAGGAATCCATTGGTACCAACCATGTTTTGGCAAGGAATGCCCACTTTATGATAATCACATGCAGTTTGGGGCGAGTCATAGTCAAGTCAGCACACTGACAGCTGTTGTTGCCTGTTGGTCTGCAGTTTGCCATGTTATGATTTGAGCATTATGATTTTGAGCTTTTAAGCATTTTGATGCTAACTGCAGTACCTGTGAGGGTTTCTGGACAATATTTGTCATTGTTTTGTGTTAATTGATTTCCAATAATAGATATATACATACATTTGCATAAAGCAGCATATTTGCCCACTCCCATCTTCATAAGAGTATTAAATACTTGATAAATCTCCCTTTAAGGTACATTTTGAACAGATAAAAAATGTGCAATCAATTTGCGATTAATTGCGATCAACTATTTTAATCGATTGACAGTCCTAGCTTTTGACACTAAATCCTCCGCCATCGTCTTGTCTGTCAACTCTCTCTCCTCCAGTGTGTGAAATATGACTTTGCTGAGACTCTGTACTTTCACTTTGTAGCGGCCGTCGTTCGACAATGTGTTGATAACACGCCGCTGATTCGCGAAAATTAACTAAATGGGTTTTATTCTATAAAAAAAAAGCAAAACGATAGTGGGGGCAGTGGGCAAGTAATGTAATCTAGTTAGAGAGTAAGGGAATTGGAGTCAGACGAGTGCTCGAGCTGGGACCTTTTATCAGCTCGGGTAAAATCAGGTGTCACGGTGGCTCAATAGCCCGTCCTGTCAGTATGTTTACCATAGGCTGCGTTTCTGAAGTAGGCCTACTCATAAATTCGTTCTGCCTTGAAGAGTCTTCAAAAGGCCAGCTTTGCCCTGTCCTCATTCAAGTCCACTCATCAATTAAAAAAAAAAACAGACCCATGACATCTCCACTTCCTCTCTGTGCCCTCTCCAGACCACTGTGTCACCAAGGGCGTGGCTTGGGGGGGGGCACGGTCGGGCTCGACACCCACTCAGGACGTCCCGAATTGAGACATGTGAAGGCGTGGTGTCACTGGGATTCGTGGGTGCATAGTAAAAAGTCTGTATCAGCTGTCACTGGGTTTTGTGGGAGACGAGGGAAGGCGAGTCAAAGTGCTTCCTAAGGATGTCGGGGGGGATGCGCCCTTTGGCCCGCGGCTCATCAATCTTCAGCAACTGTCATCTTCTCCCAGCGGTCCATTGATGCTGTCAGAGGAGGGCTGCGTCGTGTGTTTGTGTTCGCTTGCATACGTGTATTTCTTTTCTTTGTGTGTGTTGTTGAGCGAGGAAGCGACGGGAGAATGGGAAAGTCTGGAGGAAGATGGTAAAAACGGGGTGATACATTGTGCATATTGAAGGACCGCACTGTCTTAAAGCGGCTACACACTGCAACTATCAAGCGTAGTTCTTGACCTTGATCTACAGGAATAACCAACCATCCTCTCTGTGGTGTTGGTGAAACTGATAGTAACCATGAAACCGATCTGAAGTAATATGCTATTACTTACGGTCAGCTAAAAATCAATATTTCATGACAGAAATGTACTCCTAATATGGATAAATGTTCTCCACCGCAACCAACTCATTACAGGATACTGTGGTTACAGTTGAATAAACGTTATAGTCGTGTCTAAAGATGATGCTTGTAGTCTGGTGTGTATCATCTCTGCTTAACATAATCTGATTATTCTTTTATACAGTAGAGCAGCCATGGTGGGGGGGGGGGCTGCATTACAGTAGCTTACCCCACAATGCAAATGCTAATGAATCTGGATATTTGGGTTGATTTGGGTGACCTGAATTCAGTTGTCTGGAAGATTTGTCTCCCTTTTTTTGACAGTTTCTATTGTGACAGCTTTAGTCTGTTATTTTTACTGATTTTTGTTTGTTTTTATTTATTTAAAGATAAATTAAAGTTCTTTTTTAGGATGTAGAGATTGATTCCCTGTTGAAGTACCAGTAGAAAGTCCTATAAACTATGAACTTTTAGTCACTCAAACCCACTTGGATTGCAGTGGACTGTGGGAATAAAGCTTGTGTACTTGTGCAGGGAGAATGTATTCAGGCTTGTTGTAAAGGTTTTCACTTTGCTCAGGGAAGCAGTCTAAGGGAACAGACTTGTGAATGGAGGTCCAACCATCTGTCACGATGGCAATAAGAAGATTTCTACTTTCCCTCCCTTTGACTTATCAAATCCTGTTTTGTTTTTTTTATGCACTGAAAAGAAAAAAGCTAAAGAATTTTCCAGCTGACCGTTCTGTTGCTGCTGAGGCAGATTATTCCCTAAAGTCTCTGTTCTCGTCGTGATTCATTAGCAATGCACAACTCTCTCTCTCGCTGCTGATGCTGTACAAAATGTTAAAGGCCCCGAAAACTTATTTTCTCTTTTCTTTTTTTGTGAGCGATGTGGTTGAAGTTAAAAACGTTTTGGTTGGTGGTAATCACACCACACTGTCCTGATGAAGCGGATTAGCTGAGTTTGAGTGTTATACTCTTAATCGACAATAACTTAGGATGTTTTTATCCATGCTAGTCGTGAGGCTCCAATGGTGGCAATATCAGGCAGTCAGACAGTTGGATCTGGTGACCCCCTGACATTTTATCTAGCGCAACCAACAGATTAAATTTTTCACTTATCCAGTGAAATATCTCAACATCTACTGTGTGGATAGGCACAACATGTGGTACAGACATTCACGGTTCTCAGACAGTAAATCTGAATGACTTTCTCGATCCCCTGACTTTCCCTCTAGCGCCACCGTGAGGTTAAAATTTGTGGTTTTGGGAGAAATGTCTCGACTCTAATTGGTACACAAATTCATGTCCCCCGTCTGGATGAATCGTAACAACTTTGGTGACATCTAAGTGCCATCATCCAGTCAAGATTAGTCGATCTACAGGAAGTTAATCATCACTTATTTTTAGAACTGTTTGCCTAGTTGTAGGTACCATTGGAGCTCCACAGATGGATTTGTTCATTGGGGGACTTAAACTAAACTTTTACATATTCAAGCAAAAATGTCAAACATTTGTTCTTATTTCTCAAATGTGAGGATGAGTTACGTTCAGGACTGTTGTTCTGACTGTTGTTCTGACTGTTGTTCTGACTGTTTGTACACAAAACGATGATTTGATTAACTGAAAATAATCTGCAGATTATTCGATCATGAAAACAATTGTTACGGCCTTTAAACACCGAGGGCGAGACGAATAAACAACACGAAAATGCGAAATACTCGCCTGCGAATATTGTATGTCTTGGGCTTTTATTGTGTTAGGTAAGAACGGAAGGAGTGGATCTGGTCTGCGCTGCCTTTGTCAAGATCGAAAGCAGTAAAAGTCTGCTGTCCTGATTTGGACAATGGCGCCTCCATATTGTTGTTTCATAAATACAGACGTAGGCAAAATTGTTGGTACCCTTCCGTTAAAGAGAGAAAAACCCACAATAGTCACTGAAATAACTTGAAACTGACAAAAGTAATAATAAATAAAAAATTACTGAAAATTAACTATTGAAAATCAGACATTGTTTTTGAATTGTGGTTCAACAGAATCATTTTAAAAAACAAACTAATGAAACTGGCCTAGACAAAAATGATGGTACCCCTAGAAAAGATGTAAAATAGTTTGACCATAGGGACATGTTAAACTAAGGTGTGTCCTGTAAATAGCATCATAGGTATCTTCAAACTTGTAATCAGTCAGTCTGCCTATTTAAAGGGTAAAAAGTAGTCACTGTGCTGTTTGGTATCATGGTGTGTACCACACTGAACATGGACCACAGAAAGCTAAGGAGAGAATTGTCTCGGGAGGTTAGAAAGAAAATTATAGACCTTCATGTTAAAGGTAAAGGCTATAAGACCATCTCCAAGCAGCTTGATGTTCCTGTGACTACAGCTGCACATATTATTCAGAAGTTTAAGGTCCATGGGACTGTAGCCAACCTCCCTGGACGTGGCCGCAAGAGGAAAATTGATGACATATTGAAGAGACGGATAATACGAATGGTAACCAAAGAGCCCAGAACAACTTCCAAAGAGATTAGAGGTGAACTCCAAGGTCAAGGTACATCAGTGTCAGATCGCACCATCCGTCACTGTTTGAGCCAAAGTGGACTTAATGGAAGACGACCGAGGAGGACACCAAATCATAAAAAAGCGAGATTGGAATTTTCCAAAATGCATATTGACAAGCCACAAAGCTTCTGGGAGAATGTCCTTTGGACAGATGAGACAAAATTGGAGCTTTTTGGCAAGTCACATCAGCTCTATGTTCACAGACGCAAAAATGAAGCATCCAAAGAAAAGAACACTGTACCTAATGTGAAACATGGAGGAGGCTCGGTTATGTTATGGGGCTGCTTTGTTGCATCTGGCACAGGGTGTCTTGAATCTGTGTAGGGTGCAATGAAGTCTCAAGACTATCAAGGCATTCTGGAGCGAAATGTGCTGCCCAGTGTCAGAAAGCTTCGTCTCAGTCGCAGGTCATGGGTCCTCAAACAGGATAATGACCCAAAACACACAGCTAAAAACACCCAAGAATGGCTAAGAACAAAACATTGGACTATTCTGAAGTGGCCTTCTATGAGCCCGGATCTAAATCCTATTGAACATCTGTGGAAGGAGCTGAAACATGCAGTCTGGAGAAGGCACCCTTCAAACCTGAGAGAGCTGGGGCAGTTTGCTGAAGAGGAGTTGGCCAAAATACCTGTCGACAGGTGCAGAAGTCTCATTGAGAGTTACAGAAATCACTTGATTGCAGTGATTGCCTCAAAAGGTTGTGCAACAAAATATTAAGTTAAGGGTACCATCATTTTTGTCTAGGCCAGTTTCATTAATTTGTTTTTTTAAATGATTCTGCTGAACCATAATTCAAAAACAATAGCTGATTTTCATTAGTTCATTTTCAGTGAATTTTTATTTATTATTACTTTTGTCAGTTTCAAGTTATTTCAGTGACCATTGTTGGTTTTTCTTTCTTTAACGGAAGGGTACCAACAATTTTGCCTACGTCTGTATAGGCGCAACTCAACCGGTTCTGCACAGCGTGATTGGTTGATGCCTTTTATTCGCAGTGCGAAAGCTCAGAAAATCAACCAAATCACGTCGCTTTTTTTGCTGCGTAATATTCGCCTACAGTGTGAAAATACTCATGATAAAAAGTTAGAATATGCGATAATTAATGGCACAAAAAACCACCCCCAGTGCGTAAAGGCTTTTAAATGTAGACTTCAGAGAAATAGTTTTAAGGTAGAGTGTTCTTAATGAACAAGTAGTTTGATCCCACCTGCAACGGAAAAGAGAAAAGTATTAAAACAATTAAAACTCACTTGATGAAAGTGGAAAACAATTTATAAAAGTTGAACTTTATATTCGCCAATTCACAATATCATTCCTCTGCATTCCACCATCAAACTGCTAATCGTATGAATTGTGCAACCCCGTTCTCCGAGTAAAAGTTTTGCAGATTTAAGGCTTGACCGTAGCTGACCTCTCAATGGGATTAACCCACATAGAGCAGATTCAAGGGTTGGTGCTTTCACTGTATTTACATCTGGTTGATCCACGGACATGGCTGCCCACAGGCTTCAAATTTGTACAGACAGACTGGAAAAAAGCAGCGAACGGTCAGTCCCTCTGTAGTGGAAGAGGAAATGAATATAGCAGCCACAGGCCTCAAGTTCCTCTGATGGTATTAGCACAAGATAATGTTTATCATTTGGCTGCCCACCATTCATGTGTCCTTGGTTATAAAAAGTTAGCACAGTATCCTGACAGACATCATATGATATCACCGGCTTAGTGCTCGGTGGATATTTAAGTCACTATATAATTGTTTTGTCCTTCCCAGAATGAGGTGTGTGTGTGTGTGTGTGTGTGTTGGATGGACAAATGGGTGATATTCCTATATGTTTTATTGAGCAACATGTGTTTTCATTGCATCATCATTATATCTGTCTAACCATGGTCTAGACAACTAACCACACAAACTGCTTCCTCCCTCTCTACATTACTGTCTTGTCTGATGTTTCTGTCTTCTCCCCCCCTCCCTAGCTTGAGGATTTTATAATTCTCTCCAGAGGAAGAGCGTCGCATCTTGTAAGGAGCCACAGGTCAGAAACTCTACTCCTCTCCCCCCCACTCCCTCCTTTGTGCTGTGCAGACCGACACTGAGCTGCTCTCGGTCCGCATGCTTCAACACGAATGCTGCATGCTTCTCCAACCCCCCCTCCCATATACCCTCTGTAAACCGCCTCAGGGCTTTGCTCCTGTTTTATTCCCCCCTGCATGACCACACCTGGGCAATCCACCTTTTTGTTTGATTCCGCTTGGCTTGATGCTTGTGGAGAAAAACGTTTGCAATTTTCCTTTTTTTACCAATCAGTAGCCCCTCACCGTGTGATTTGGTTTTCCCTTTTCCCTCTTTAAGTTGTGATCCTCTTTGTTGTCTATCTGCTTTGAAGCAAGCCGAAGGTCTTATTTATATCTGATGATGTTCATAGCGACATACAGTACATGGTGACCGGGGGACTTTTGGACCGTTCACTAAACCACTCCCCCCAAACAGTGATTGTCCAATCATAGTTTAGCAACCGTAACTAGGCACAGGAGGCCAGTCAAGCTTTGATTTTCTCCAAATGCTGAAGCAGTATATGAATGGAACTTTAAACTCAAGAGTTTCTACAGTGATTTATTTTTTTATTGCTTTGTCAAAACTGAGACCAACCAGAGCAGAAGTGTAATGGATTAAAAAAATGGTTTACAATGTCAGCATTTCCGGCCAACCGGTTACTAATGTTACTTCCAACTTTTTATTTAGTTTGGGGAAGTTTACAGAATAAGGTTTCCTAAAAAGTATATATTCGTTAATCCCGACCCTCAAAGCCTTTTCTTATTATTGAAACTTATTGTTTGAAAATATTAAAAATAAGGCATAATTTAAAGGAAAAGTGTGTAGGATTTGGCGGCATCTAGTGGTGAGGTTGCAAATGCAACCAACTGAGTACCCCTCCGCTCGCTCCTCCCTTTTCCAAGACTGTAGTATCTTTGCAGCTCACATTATCATAAGCAACTCAAAGTTGCAGCTACTACGACATAATTTCATCGGCTAGAAATGAGGAGCCTGCTTTTATTTACTTCTGAGTGAAATCAATGACCTGTTGCTTCAAAAATAACTTTGAATCTTGAGTTGTAAATTGCATAATGTGCCGTGCTAGAATTGACACAACATGCGTAGCAACAGTAACTAAGGGAGGAGGGGCTTAGCGAAGTGTCAGCCGATGCCAACACTTCTCCCAGGGATCAATACTTTCATAAGCGCTGCCCAGGCATTTTCTTCTTCAATAATTTTTATGATTAATTTATATTTTTTCAAGATATTTTGCTTGTACAGCTGCTTGGATTTTAAATTTACTAATTTATATAGATTATTTCAATTATTTTCATTACCACAAGAACAGAAGTGTGGCCCCTAAATCATCATTATCTCACCAGATCACAAGAAAAACAGTGTTTTAAAGTTTCAGGCTCGGCTTTGTGTCGCTCACGCCTCTCTGTGCTGTGAAGGAAACGGTGAAATTAGTGTTTTATCTCCTTGGTATGCCAAGTTCAGGAGGACACACTGTTAGTGTTGTGGCAGCCTGTGGGTGATGGGGCGAGTTTTCACACAGCACTCCAAAGGAGGTTTTTGTCTCTCCCGGGCCAAAATTACCACCATGAAATCAGTGCCTGCAGAGAGAAAAGCAGAAGAGAAAGGAGTCCTCCTGTTTTAAAAGCAGAAAGGAGAGGAGGGAAATATAGCAGGGCTTTTTAGTGAAGTTTACAGCCCCTTCAAATGTCCCATGACTGGTGGGAAAGCCTAGTAACTGTCATTTGAAAGACTGTTTCTTTATTTATCTCATGGTATTCCTTCACCAGTGCACCAAACATCAGTAAAATGTTTGCAGTGTAACTAAATTCAAGACTCCACGTCAGCTGATTGAAAACCCAGACCTAGAGATTTATTCCGCTCTGGGAGCTGAAGTCACCTGCCTTTGGTTATTGCTGTTTATAAAAAAAACTACCACCAATGCGACTACCATTCACCAACTCGGGACCGCGAGGCCTTCAGCTGGGGACCACAAGACCTTCAGCTGGGCTTTCGCAACTTCCTAAAATAGTCCCACGTTATACGCCCCAAGGCCGGGCTGGCATCACAGTAGCCTCAAGGAAACGACATTAAGTGAAAGGTTTATGACTTCACTGGGAGCTGTGGCTTCCATGTGACCCCAGGCTATATAATGTACCAGTATTATTCACCCCCACGTTAAGTGACAAGTATCACTACACTATGTGCTCTCCTCCAGCTTAGTTTTAGAAGTTGGCAGTTGTCTTCGTCCAAAAAATATCATCTTCTTTTCTATCCATTTACTAAGATTTGTGCTTTATTGGTAATATTGTGTCTGTAGGAGTCTGTTTGTATGAAGATGGCGACATAAAAGGTGATTTTCAGATGTATAGTAAGTAGTAGGGGTATAAGAAAATATCGATACAAATGAGTATCGCGATAGTGTTTTTCTTTTAACCGTTTAACCGATAGCGTTAATCAGTTAAAATTATTAATGTCGGTTAACGGTTAAACTGTTAATTATTAACTTCCCTGGTAACAACCATGTCATACTTGCATGTAGCGAAAACGGCTAAGTAACGCTACAATGTTACGCTAAATTTTGGCTAGGAAAAACTGGCATGGCCATTTTCGAGGGAGTCCCTTGACCTCAATGTATGTGAATGAAAATCGGTTCTATTGGTACCCACGAGTCTCCCCTTTACAGACATGCCCACTTTATGATAATCTCATGCAGTTTTGAACAAAAAAGAAGTGTTATTTTCACCTATACCAAAATGGTGTATTTGATTATTTCTTCATACTGGGGTCCCAGACAGTCTTGCAATTACATACGTTTTCCTAAAAAAAAAGAAAATCGCAATATATCACCAGATTTTTGCCAATACACAGCCCGAATAAAGTAGCTTTTCTAGGTGGTGCTCAATACTTCAGTTCCTTTATTGTTGTTTTTGCCAATGCAGATGTCAATAGTAAAACCTCCTCCACTTTTTGTCTCCTTTTAATTAAAAGAAAAAGTGCCTGGTGATTATGTTTTCATGTCAGACTACAGAGGCCCATTCGGTACTTGGACGGGGGAACACCACACAGCAGTCCTTGTTCCTCTAGTTCCTTCACTGTGCCTGTATGTTTATAGGGAAGTTTTTCAGATCGTCCAGAGCCACGTGACTCAGAGAAAGGGCGTGTTGTTTTTAAAAAGCTCGCCATCGGCCGACTAAATATACCCTTTACTGGACCTGACCCCTCATTTGCCTTTGCTGTGGCCACTTTAGGTCGACATGCTAGCTCAGCAAGGGCCCTACAACTAGTAATTATATAGGAGGGTTTCCATTTAACATCCACTGTATAGTGTTGCCTTCACACAAGCTCTTTTCCTCAGTTTAGACATTTGGGGTTGTCATTGATGGTTTACCTATATTTTCATTTCAGTGCAACCAAGTGGTTTCTGTGTCCCACCATACAGAAATGAGCATCATGTGTCACCATTCAGCCTTAACTGTAGATGTGAATTAATGAACGTAGTAGATAATGCTGTAATCCTTGATCTGGCTTTTTAAAACTTTGCCTCCCATCTGTCATCCAGCTATAGCTCACTGTGGATAAAGTACGCTGCTGCATCAGCTGTTGCAGTTTTTTTAGTTGATTTTTCTCCGTATGACCGTCAGTCAGTCAGCTGTGTGCAACGCGGCTCATTCAGCTGTTCACTGGCTGTTCAGACGGCTTCATGTTAACATGATGTGGCTTTGACATGGTGGCTTTGCACTTCACGACCGAAGGCTGACGTCTCTCTTCAATGAATTCCAGATGGTTTGAATGTGGATCACAGCTGTAGGTTGAACTGGTGTGTGTTGATTTATCGGACAGTTTGAGTTAAATTGGGCACATGAGACATGAAAGTAGCTTAGGGGGGATCTCCACCAATTTTACACATAGTAGTTGTATTAAGCCTTTTGACTCATCTCACTTGGCGTTGGTCGGGACCAGCGGGCAACCTCCGAGTCTTGAGAAGTGAAGCCAATGCGGAAGACTCCTCTGGTACTCCCACCGGCTGTGACTGCTCAATCCTCCGAATGGCGATTGCCTCATTAAAGGGACTCTATGTAAGAATCAGAAATTGCTTGTTAACAGCGACACCTGTGGCCGTTAAGTCAACGAAAGTCAGCTTCCTGTTGCTCGCACTTGTGCTCGCTCTACGTGGACATGAACGAGCATCGCTCAAAACAGTGAGGCGACACACGTCATCTAAAACCACAATATCACTCTATATTTCAGCTGCTTGGCAGTAATGTTAGCTGACCAGATGAAGGTCTCTCCATGAATCAATGCTGATCTTAGTGTTGGCTTTTCCTGCCTCAGCCTCCCGACCGCGGCCGGAGGGAACAGGGGAGACACCGGAGTTTTGGTCGGAGACGATAACGTTTCTCTCTTCACAAGACACAGGAAACCTCTGTTGATCTGGAGGAGCTGCAGCATTTATTTCTGCACAAACGTCCACTGTACATTCACTACATATTCTCAGAGCTAAACTAACTCTTCTGCAGTGTTTGGTGTGCGCGCATGCACGTGAGAGTGGAGCGAAAGAGCGAGAACAAGCGCGGTGTGTGAGTGAAGGCAGGCAGGCAGAGGAGCAGAGTACAGCAGAGACTACGGTCCTGGAGACCAAAGCTACGGTCTCCCCCACGTCCTCCGACCGCCGCCAACACTGTTCAACAGACGGGCTTCACTAGATACAACTTTGCTGTTTTGGTGCTTCGTGTAGTTTGTGTTGGAGTCTGAGTCTGAACAACGTAGACACACGCAAGCACGCATGGGGCACCGACCCACAATGATTTATACGTGTAAGAAGTTACAAACAGTCCCTTTAACGTTATGTTTCCCCTATAGCACTGGGTTTAAATCCAAAATATTGCTATAATAGGTGTTTTTTGCTTTCCGTTTTGACACCAAATCATCCCACATCTTCTTGTCTGTCAACTCTCTCCCGTCCCGTGTGTGTGAAATCTGACTCCTGCTACTCTGTAGACTCTGTGCAGAGCAGTCACTTTCACTTTCAGTTTGTAGCATCCGTCGTCCGACTATATATTGATAACACGCCGCTGATGAAAATAAACTAAATGGGCGTTGGGCGAGTAATGTAATCGGTGTATGCCTGAACACTATGTAACACCGGTAACACCGACTACCGCGGCAAGCCTGTGTTAGAGGACTTCAATAAGATGTTGCCCAGGAGTGGCACAAAAACTGGGGGCTGTCTGTAGTCTTGATCATCAGATGGAGGGAGTTGTAAGACCAGTAGCTCAGCCCATACTGAGAGACTGTAAAGCCTTGATCGTCAATACTCAAAATGTCACAAACATTTCATCAGCCTGTGGGGAGACGCAACCCCAAAGCTCTGCTGCAGCTGGCAGTATTTTAAGATGGCTCTCCCTGTCTGGTCTTATAAGAGGGATTTGATGCCCGCAGTTGGCATTATCGTGTACACATGTGAGCGTGCCCGAGTCTCTGCCACATCTATCGCCAAACTCCATTAATCTGCAAATGACATTGGAGCAGACATCTGTCCCCATCAGTGTCATCCTCTGCGGTCTCAGTATTTTGTTTCAAGCGAAGGCTCGCTCACTCGCTCACTTTCTCTTACATGCCTGGCTCCAAATAACCCACAATACCCCTGGAGAATATAAGAGCAAGCCCTGGTGCTGCTGTAGGAAGAAGCACCGACACTTTGAGACACTGAAACAAACCTACTTATGTATATTCTAAAGAGAAAAACCATCTAATCATTGACCTAAATTTGGATGCAAATATTACATTATATTTAAATGGATTGTGGGAGATGCTAGAGGCATTTCTCTTTAATTGTAGGGCTACAACTATTAATCTACGTTATTTCCTCAATTGATGATCATTTGGTCAATAGAAAATGGGAATTAAATTACCGTCGTAGAAAGAAGCAGCGAGCATGTCTCCAAATCTTGAACAGCATCGGGTGCCAAGTAGTAGTAAGAACAGAAGAAACAATCGCTGATAATGAAACGCGGAAGGACGGAAGATCCTTTATCTGTGAGTGCTGGTGATTTATTTATTATTTTTCAATTAAATTACCTTTCGCAAGTTCTCTAAGCCCATAGTGACGTTTTAAAATGTCTTGGTTTGTCCGACAACAGACAACAGTGCAAATATATTCAGTTTACTTTCATAGAAGGCGAAGAAAGCCAGACAATATTCACATTTGAGAAGCTGGAAATTTTACTTAAAAGTTTGCTTAAAGGTCCCATATTATAAAAAAGTGAGATGTTCATGTTTTTTTTTTTATTATAAAGCAGGCTTAAGTGCTATAGAAATACTGTGAAAGTATCGAAACGCTCAATCCACAGGAAAATACACAAAGCCCGTATTCAGAAACTCTGCATTTGAAACAAGCTGTCAGGATTTCTGTCCATTTGTGATGTCACAAATATACAATATTTAGACCCTTTAGACAGATTTGAATGTAGACATTCTAAATGTGTCCCAGTTTATTCCTGGTTGCAGTGGATGTGAATGTCATCAGCTGACAGGAAGTACACATGGACCCTAGCTGTTGCCTTGCAACGCAATTCTGTTGCAATTCCGTCAAAATGCGCTAAAACGGAGCGTTTCAGACAGAGGGTAAATACAGGCATATTCAGGGCAACAGTATGAGGAAAATAAAGTTGTTTTTTTTAACATCACAGCATGTAAACATGTTCTAGTAGAAACACAATTACAAGTTTGAACCTGAAAATGAGCACGATATGGGACCTTTAAAGGATTGATCAGTTACCAATATAGGTGTGATTAATTTTCTATCATTTGATTAATGACTAATTGTTTCACCTTTAAATGTTGCTACAAATCGCAAATAAAGGCCGTTACACACTGGAGTTTTTTTGGGGGGGGGAGGTTTTCGTGCGATTAATTTGCATGTCAATATATTTTTTTCAAACGGTTGTTTTTGTCATGAATACTTTCACACAGTCATTTTCTTTTTCAGAAAGAGGTTGATTTTTCTGAGCTTTCGCACAGCAAAATAAAGACATCAACTAATCACGCTGTGCAGACCCTGTTGGGTTGCGCCTATATTTACAGTATGATACAACAACACAGAGGCTCCGTGGTCCAAACCAAAACAACAAACTTTATTACTCCTTTCAACATTGACAAAGGCAGCGCAGACCAGATCCACTCCTTCCGTTCTTACCTTTCACAATAAAAGCCCTAGACTTTTAATATTTGCAGGAGAGTATTTCGCATTTTGGTGTCATTTATTCGCCACGCCCCTGGTGTGTAAAGGCCTTAAGGCTTAATTTATAAGTGTGAATTATTAGAAACATATTACCAGCAAATAAGCAGAGGAAAGTTAAAATGGCATGTACAGTATATCACTTTAAAAAACATTAAACAATGAATTAAATAAATAAATGCAACCTGCACTTTCATTCATCTCTTGATTAAAATGATGAAGTAATATCCACCGACGGATCCTTATATTGCTATCAATAATGATGTCAAACTATGTGAGGTTTATTAGAAAACCTTCAGCAGAGCGCCCTCATTAGCATAAGATGCCTGTGCTGTGTTATCAGTATTCCCACAGCTGGGTGGGTCCTGTACTGATGGTCATGTTGATAAAGTCAGCAGTCATACAACTAAGAAAATGCGTTGTATGCACTCCAAAACTGGAGTGCATACAACACATGAAGTCACATGAAATGCCAACTCCTGCTCCTTAGTGCTGAATTGACAGTAGTTTTTAGTAGACTTTACATGGAGGTGTGACAACAGCAGATGTTATTTTCACTAAGTAGGAGTGTGAACAACTTAGAGCAAAGTTTGGTGCGCAGCACAGCATGGAAATGTCATACTGAACTGCCAAAAGAGACATTCTTTCCACAAAATGAACTACTTTAAAGCACATTTCCACATTACACAGCTTGTTTGTGCGTGGTTAGGCCCGTTACTATTATAGCAGCAGACGGAGCCTCTTGGCTTGCTGCAGCAAAAGGAAGAAGAGCAACTCTGTGCATTGATGCTGATGATGAGTACATGGAAAAGAGAGCCAGTGAGGGGAAAAGAGGAGTTGTTGGCAGGCGCTGAATGTCCAACTCCTTCACATCACCCTCCATCACACTGCGTGTCCTCACCATGCTCTCCGCTCACAGGATGTGGAGCTTCTTTTCTGCACTCTCTGCCTTGGGAATGATGTGGCAAGTGGTCTTATGTGACAAGTCATCCTAATTTCATCAGGGATCTATCTTTGAGTCCGATACAGTTGGTTTAGTTGATACAGCTTCGGTCCTCATTTCCTTATCCGTTTCTTTGCTAAAATTTTAACAAACGACCATCACTACCAACAAAACCAAATGACATGTTCATGTTTGGACCAGCATGAGACCTCCATTCATTTCAATAAAACCAGTCCGTCGACACAGCTGGGGTGCCAATCCCCACTTAAGCCAGATTTATGGTCAACACAAGGGGTTAAAGGGAGTTAAAGGCGTTGGTTTAGTTTTACGGTTCAAGGTCAAATTTCTCCCTGTTACACTAAATGCATGCATCGTATATGATTTAAGGCCCTGATTAGACAGAGCGTCCGCTCTGCCTTTTTGTTGCCCGATCAGACGGAGTATTTTTTTCAATTTGCTGCATTTTTTAGGCGAGGCAACCCCCGAATGAGTGCTTAGCTTAACATAAACCATGAACTGTATGATACTTAAAGGGATGGTTTGTAAGAATCAGAAATTGCTTGTTAACAGCGACACCTGTGGCCGTTAAGTCAACCAAAGTCAGCGTCCTGTTGCTCGCGCTCGGGCTTGTGCTCGCTCTACATAGACATGAACGAGCATCGCTCAAAACAGTGAGGCGACACACGTCAGCTCAAACCACAATATCACTCTATATTTCAGCTGCTTGGCAGTAATGTTAGCTGACCAGACGAAGGTCTCTCCATGAATCACTGCTGATCCTAGTGTTGGCTTTTCCTGCCTCAGCCTCCCGACCGCGGCCGGAGGGAACAGGGGAGACACCGGAGCTTTGGTCAAAGACGATAACGTTTCTCTTTGCGGAGCCCCGTCACTTCACAAGACACGGGAAACCTCTGTTGGTCTGGAGGAGCTGCAGCAGATATTTCTGCACAAATGTCCACAAATTCACTAGATATTCTCAGAGCTAAACTAACTCTTCTGCAGTGTGTAGTGTGCGCGGTGTGTGAGTGAAGGCAAGCAGGCAGAGGAGCAGAGTACAGCAGAGACTCCGGTCCTGGAGACCAAAGCTACGATCTCCTCCGCGTCCTCCGACCGCGGTCAACACTGTTTAACAGACGGGCTTCACTAGATACAACTTTGCGTTTTTTTTGTAAACTGTGTTGGAGTCTGGTCTGAACAGCGTAGCCACACGCGAGCGCACACGGGACATCGACCCGCAGTGATTTATACGTGTAAGAAGTTACAAACAGTCCCTTTAACAGTTAATAATATGCTACAGTTTAAATTAATGAAAACAACTTAACCGAAACCTCACTAATTTGCCTCCTGCTGTTTTCTTTTCAGATCATGGTGACTACGGTTGGTAAAGTCATAAAGGTCCGGGTATCCAGCAAAAGTCACCGCGATGAGAAAAAACGCAAATGACTGGGCTTTTCCGCTCCGAGTTTAACTTATTTCAACTCGAGGCGCTCGGCAACGCAAAACCAGTGCGCAAAACGCCTCAGTCTCATTGAAAACAATTACAAAAAGCTGCACCTGGCTGCTAAAAAGCGTGCGGTATGATCAGGGCCTTAGTCTGTGTCGTGCTTCAATTGTATTTGGAGGGAATGTCCGCCTTGTTTCATTACTGAATTGAGACTTTGCAGTCGCTGTACTTGCGTTGTGTCATCCACTGTGATAGAGAGCTGCTGTTGCAGTGAGCTAGAAGGTTTGCGGCAGAGATAGCTTTGCTAGATGTGTGTTACTAAGAAGGTGATGATAACGGAGCCTTTTTTTCAACATGCTTCATGTTGTCCTCACTCTCGACCAGTGGGCTACGTCTGGGCCTGAAAAGTGAAGCCGATATGGAAGTGCCTTAAACTTCTTTCTAACAGCCAGCAGGGGGCGACTCTTCTGGTTGCAAAAAGAAGTCTGATTGTATAGAAGTCTATGAGAAAATGAGCCTACTTCTCTCTTGATGTATTACCTCAGTTAACATTGTAAACATGAGTTTATGGGCTCAGTCGCTAGTTTCAAGTCTTCTTCAATACAGCATGATGTTCATTTAGTAAATTATGGTCCCATTTAGCGTCAGATAGACCATAAAGCAGGGGATGCTTTAGGGTGGGGCTACCTTGTGATTGACAGGTCGCTACCACGGCGTTGTCCGGTCTGGGAGTTGTCCCAGTTTTCGTCTTAGAACTTTAACCCTTTCACAGTATGTTTTCACTTCATGAAAGTTAATTGGAACGTTTTGGTCGCCTAAAAATATTTTATTCAGCGTTCGGTTGTACTTAGCTCCACCCTCTCGTGTCACTTCTGGTTGCAAAAACCAAGATGACGACGGCCAAAATGACAAACTCAAGCCTTCAAAGGCACAAATCAACGGGTGACATCACAGTCACTACATGGTATATCCGAAAGCGCCATAACTCTGACGTGCTGTTACATTTTTATGAATACACACATCTATGGTGTAGCCAACGGTGTAGCTACGGAACAGCAATGACATGTCTATCCATATTAAGTACAATTTCTTTGTCCATGTCATAAGATTCTGCCATCGGTTACATCAGGTGGGAATTTAAAAGGAAAAAAGTCATCAAACCAGCAAGAGTAGAGCAACCAGCACTGCTGTACCAGTCAGCTACACATTCAGGCAGTGAAGAGAGTGTTACAACACATACTTTTACTGATTTATTGTTGAACATTTTCAGAACTTTCCAGAGAATCCAGTTGTTTATTTCCCACCAAGGCTTCCCCATTTACAGTACTGAACATGGAGGGGTGGGTTTATACAACACAGGATACCTGCAAACCGTCAGCTCGTCCTCCTCCTCGATGTTTCCGTATTCGTCTTCACCACAGTTCTCGCTGCAGTCTGTCAAATTTGACGTAGCATTTTATCTGCACTCAGCAGAGGGAAGTGGGTTCTTCTTTTATGACAATCCCACAGATACGTCTCATACACCTGTTGGCCTTTAACAAAGATTATTTGCTGTGAAGACGCCACTCTGTATCTCTTATCTTTTTGTCCTTTACGAGGACACTGCTCTGCCTCAACAAAGAAGTGCAAACAAACTTTTTTCGTTCCTTTTAAAACATGCTTTATTTTTAAACAGCGATGACTTATTTGGGCTGCCTTGGTAATTTAGCAGTGACTGTGGTCATGCTGAACCCTATAAAAACGGCTGCAGGAGACAGTTGTTTGCATGATCCTGTTTAAATCAATCTAAAATAAAAATTAAATCATTCTTTTTGCAGCAGAAAGCTGAGGCTTCTGTCTTCACGTAGTACCCTCGTTACGTGCGGAATGGAACGAAACTATCAAAACGCCTTTGTACTCGATATGCTCCTAAAAGTGAGCATATATCTCAAAAAATCTAAAAAATTTGCATAGTTCAAATAACTTATGGAGTGTTAAGAAATATTTTGTTCATGCTTCTACTTTTAGAAATACTTTGGATCAATAAGTTTTGTGATTATTATTCCAATTTTCTGAAAAAAATATCCGATTTTTTTTTTTTAGGGCTGTCAAAGTTAACGCAATAATAACTCGTTAACGCAAATTATTTTAGGTTGTAGTGGGCTCAATTTTAAATCTAGAGAGTAGATACTGGCATCATATGAAACTAGAAAAACCTAAAGATCCATTGATACCAACCATGTCATACTGGCTCGTAGGAATGAGGTTAAATAATGCTCCAAACTTGCCCTAAACTTTGGAGAGGAAAAACTTGCATGGCCGATTGACAGCACTATTATTATTTTTTTTAAATTTATGACACAATTTCAATACTTTTATTAACTATTATGGTTTATTTAGTTACTTTTAGTTTAGGTTGTACAGATTTTCGGGATATGAAGCATTTAAAAATACTCCAAGAAATGACATCACAATGTGCAAAAATACCAATGTAGGCCGCTGGCGGTCCATTTGGAACAGTGTGTGCCAAAGGGGCAAAATAAGAATCAAAAAGTATATAGCTGCCCAGCGGCTAAATCTGGTTACACAGTCGTTTATTATGACAACATAAAATCACTTTCCACAGCTAGTTTTCTCTCTTACACACTCACTAACACATTCCCAGTTCTCGTGCACAGATAGGCAGAGCTCCAGTGTCCGTCCCCCAACCCCCCCACCACTCCTCTCTGTCCTCAGTGGGCAGCCTGCCAATGTGCCCAGTTAGCAGCCCAGTGCTGGGAACCCCAAGGCCCCAAGCAGGTGTCAACCTCCCTGCTCAGCCAAAGGAGCTGAGAGAGGAACACAAAGGGCTCAAAGAGACCTGCCAGCATGGTAACCGTCTTCAATATCCCTGGCCAGCGTGGCCACTCCTCTAAATCTCTCTGCAGCAGAGGGTAGCTGCCAGTTTGCTCTTTCTGCTACTGTAACGCCGACTCTCAAAGGAGGTTTGAAGCTTTTTTTAAGCTTTGCCCTTAACGGGGGCCCAGAGTGGTAAGATTGATGGAGGGCGTCAGATGGAGGGAAGAGTCTAGTTTGAGGCTTTTATTTATGCAGCGTGCAGGGAAAAAAAAGCCAAAAACGAAAGAGAAAGTTTGTCTGTCGGGGGGGTTTCATCATGGATTCAGTGTTGTTATCTCATCCATTCACATTGTCTACGTCACTCCCTTTCTTTCTCCCTGTCTCATCAGACTGTTTATGAATCATCTTTACGGGATTGCTTCCACATCTCATGGGCTGGTGTGCTCTTTGAAAACACTGGCTAGTGGATCAGGGCTAAGCTGTCCTGGCATTTAGATTGGCAACACTGTAAAAGAAGTGGATGAGAAGGGAGAAGTGATGCCTTTCTCTCTCTCTCTCTCTGTTCATTGTTGCCTACTCTGCAGTGATGATGTGGATGTGATGGGGGGTGGAGCGGAGTGGAGTGGAGGCTACCCTCATCTTCAGTAAACAATAGGTCCTTGTGTGTTTGACCCCCTCTTTAGCGGAGTGGAGGTTCGGGCTGAAGCCGGGATGGAATTCCATCTTTGCCAGATTTAGTCGGTGGAAACCCTCGCACCAACAATGACAGTGTTAGCAGGGTCATACCTCTGGGGTAATTCATTCTTACTTACAACCACATCAATAATCAATTATGGTTCTTTCTCTGGCTGCGGTGGCCCTCATTGATTGTCTGTGCAACATGATATATCTCCCCCTCGGCTGCCTAACCGATTACTAACTGTTTGAGTGGGATGAGCCACAATGGTGCCAGTAGGTCATTAAAAAGTAGTTGACAATGATTTATTTGTGCTATAGTCATATCATTTGTTCGGTAATTTTGGTTAGAAAAACTAAAATGAGGACAAATTACCTAATAAAGTAGTAAAAACACTTTCACATTTTCCTTGTAAGATCGTATCTTGTATGTCATTTTGATTCACTAGGTCTTCTTTTAAGTGAACGCAGTTCTTTGCAGCTCGAATGCTATTTAAATCCATATTATTAGGACATGGTGAGACAGCTTGCTGGTTCCCATTGAAGAGAAAAGTTTTGTTATCTCAATCCTCGTCTTACAAGACATCCGATAACCTTTTATCCCCTGCTTCTTTGCGTGACCGGCCCCACCCAATTTTTGCGGAGGTGTGCTGTGCTGTGGGTACTTCGGCTTCTATTGAGCGCGTTGTGGAAAACCAGAATGACCTGCTTTGTGCCAGATCACTTTACTTCCTCAGAGAACTGCATGCCAGACCCACCTGTCTATTACAAAGCTTCAGAGTCCTCTCCGTTATTGTAGAAGCAAACTTCAACCCATGCTAAACGAGAGTAAAGTCAGGGTACAAAGCTGGAGTTGTGCTGACACGTCCCTCACTGCTCCTCTCACATGATTGGATCAAGAGACAGGAAGCACTTGAGCTTCACAATTAAATTACGTCGGTTAATCACTTTCTGAGTTAATACCATTTCATGATATTGACAGAGCGAAAGAAGGTAATCACTCTTCTGTCCATGTCAGAATGAATTTGGTTGAAGGGCATGTAAATTGACCTCAAGATTATTGTGCATGTGCCCTGCGTCGCGGTAAATTTGGCTTGTATTACAAGCAGGATTGAGAACAGATTTAGAGATTTATTTTAATATTTTACTTAAGCTTTAAAGCATGAGCTTTTACCCCCTCCAGCTTTTCTGCTGACCTAAAACTGCCGACTTGAAATACGGTTTGGTCAGCCAAAGGATATCACCACTTCAGACAAAAATGAGTGCTGAAATAGGGCTGCAACTACCAGTTATTTTCATTGTCGATTAGTTTTTCAGTCTTTAAAATGTCAGAAAATGGTGAAAAATGTTGATCAGCATTTCGCAAAGCCCAAGATGACTTCCTCAAATGTCTTCTTTTGTCCACAACTCAAAAGATATTCAGTGAACTGTCAGAGGAGGAAAGAAACCAGAACATATTCACATTTAAGAAGCTGGAATCTTGAAGAATTTAGACTTTTTTGTCTTAAAAAATTACTCAAACCGATTGATCGGTTCACTTTGGATGATACAAACAGGATCAATAAGTTGATTAGAAAGGCTGGCTCAGTGATTGGTCTTGCACCAGACTCACTGGAGGTCACTGTAGAAAAGAGAACAACTAAAAACAGTTCTGCATTTTGAAGGCCATCCATTACATGGTGTCTTTAACGGACTCAGAAGCTCATTCAGTGAGCGATTAGTGATGCCTCAGTGTTGTAGCGATGCCTCGGTGTTCTACTGAATGATTCAGGAGGTCTTTTGTTCCAGCAGCGTTCAGATTTTTTAATGAACATTTTCAGATATGGCCTAGATCCATGGTACCTCTCAGCTGTTGATTATGTCTCAAAGGGCTTCTTCTGATGTTATTTATTTATTGGTGAAGAGCGCATTATGACTTGTTAAGGACTCGAAACTTAAAGTTTAGGACTCGGGATTAGAATATTTGTAACCTGCAAAATAATGACTCGGTCCCACCTCTGCTTCTCTTCTACTTCATCGATTTTACCAGCAGAAACTGCAGTGACTTTGCACTTTAAAAGCTGAGTGCCACAGGAAAAACAATAATTCAATTAAATATGACAACTTTATTGAATATGACAACATCAACCTCCTGAGGTGGGTCTGGACAAGTTAAACACTTAACACAAATGGCACAGGGCAGCCTAATGGAGTCCTTATCAGGCACATCCTGAAGTGAAAGATCACAATGCTCCACAAATTGGTTAAATGGAAAACAACACCCACATGATAAGAGCTGATAGATACCAGGAATGTTGCCATCATCATCATCATCATCATCGTCGTCATTGTCGTCATTGTCGTCATCACCACCCGAGGCAAACGGATACACCTTCCACTGTGTCTCAACAATAACGCAGCGCAGAATAATACGGAGGATTTTCTTAAGCCAGCAGTGTTAAGTTGTTGCATAACGCACATGCCAACAATCAACTGAAGTGTCACACAGAGGTCACAACACGCACCACATTAACTGCACTGTTAATGGAGTTTAAACACACATTCATGTGTGTGTCAGGCCAACTCTGTGTGTAGTTTTTGAGCTGGTGATTTTCTGCGGCTGTAAGTTGTGTTAGTTCAGGATGTCATCACGTGCTGCAGCCCTCCCTCTCTATCCTCCTCACCACCCCCCTGTCTGATTCTTCACTCAGATGGAACTTCAGTTCCGTCTGGTTTCCTGCTGTATTTAACATTTCTGAAATGGTTCCAAGATCCAAACGCAACCAGTCATTTTATTAGAGAGCCTTCAGATGTCCACTGGAATGAAAGTATGTAAATGGCAAGTTGTTTCCGAACAGTAGCGATAGTTTACTTCCTTTTTTTTTTGCGGTGTGTTAAACAATAACTGCTGATTCATGAACATGAAGGAGGAAAGACATGAGTAGCATTAGTTCCTGATTCATAGGTGACTTCTGCAGCTGACTACTGTGTGCATGTACAAATAACGCACATGAATAACAAAACCCAAAAAGTGAAATAAAATGTAATTTATGTTCAGCAATGGAGTGTGGCCAAACAAAAGTTGCCCTATGTCACAAAGAATTTCTTCCCGCCTGAAACACTTGAACACATGAACACGCCTCCCAGTCACAGAAAAATTTAACTATTGCGGCTAGCCGTACTTGTGAATTCTGAATACGTTTATCCTACATGTATATGAAATAACCACGTGGTAAAGCCTGTTTTTGTTTACTCCTGTGTGAATTAAATACTTGACAAATGAAAAGAGTATTTTCTCATTTTAAGAACTTTAGTGCAAAATCAACACAACAGTTTAAAGTGAAATTATAGAGACAAATTAAATAAATATAGGCCTAGCCTATAACACAGTAGGAACCATATAGAAAAACATATATGATAGATATTTTCATATTGTTTTGACGATATACTGTACATTGTCATATTGCCCAGCCCTACTGCTGACTAATCGATTGACCGACTTCTCTTTCTATAGTGTCAGAGAGTGGTCAGAACTTTTTATTCTTTGACATGTTTTCACAGATATTATTTGTGAGGCTTTTATTCTAAAGTTGAGGTATTTTTATTTTAATTTTAAAATTGTGCAGTTTTTTCTGTCCAAAACATCTTCTTTCATTGATTTTATTCGTATGCGTGTGACGTGCTTCACTAAGCGATACAAAAGAGGATGAATCAGTCCTGCCAGCTTTCAGTATAAGGGAAGTGGATTTGGTGCATGTCCCCTTTTTAGCATCTGTGCTGCATGATAAAAGATCAGCCTGTGAGGAGCTCGCTCATTTCTACATCCTTGTAAAATATATATATATATATATATATTTTTTTTTGTGCATGAGGTTTTAGTGTATTTAGTGTTTACTTTTTGTCTTGCAGAGGAAACTTCACAGTTCCGAAGTTATCAGAGTCTAACATGGGATTTGGCGTGCTGGGAGTGTTTCTGGGGCTGCTGCTCGAGGTCTCCACCCATGGACCCCACGCTGTGCCTCGAACCTCCTGGAGACACCAAGGTAAGCCTCAACGGCATCATATATACATTACATACATAAATAAATCTAAATGTAATATTCCACAGGGATTTAAACAGATTCTGTGTTATGTAGTTGAAAAAAAAAAAAAATGTACTGATAATAGTAAACAGCATAAGTTAGCTCTTACATAAAAGACATAAAATACAACAAAGACGTCAATTTTTGCTCTGGAAACTTTAAATTGGCATTTGTTATTTTTTTTTGCCTTTCCAATCAATCGATTTATAAATATATCAACTCATAAAAAATATTAAATAAAAGGTTTTTTGTTTGTATCAGGGCTGCAACAAACGATTATTTTCATCGCCAATTAATCTGTCGTTCTCGATTAATCGATTAGTTGTTCGGTCCATCTCAAATGTCTCTTTATGTCCACAACTCGGAGATGTTCAGTTTACTGTCATAGAGGAGGAAAGAAACCAGAAAATATTCACATTTAAGAATCTGCAATCAGAATTTGGACTTTTTTCCTTAAAAGAATTACTTAAAATCAATTAATCGATTTATAAAAAATAGTTGGCGTTTCATTTAGTAGTCTACAGCTAACCACTAATGTAGACTGATCAATTAATCGTTGCCTCTCTAGTTTGTATACGTCTGTGTCCTTTTTACAGTGAATCCTCAGAAAACGAAACAATTTCTGGTAAATGTTCTGTGCTGATTTAAATTGAAACCTTGCTTTAGAAACTGAGAGTCTACAGCCACTCGATGTGGGAAGTCCTACTTGTTAGTCCGAGTTGGTATTTATGAGCTTACACGATCTTAAAACAAGAAACCGGAGACGCTAACGCAAAGTTCAGTTGCTCCGCTAGTAGTTCACGGCGAGCCGAGATAGATCTTTGTGATATATATCTGAACTCGTTCAGCTCAAGGTTCACATGTAGTTAGGCGACACCTGTTTCCTTAAATGTATCTCAGACTAACCTCAGTCTAACCACAGGTCTCAAGTTAGAGCGTTCAGGCGTCAGGAGGAAGTTCTGTTTGCATACTGCTGTTTACATAAATAGCTCCGGTGACTCCTGTGAGAACCAGTACAGCTCACCCTTTAACACCATGGCACAGTCACTGTTTCAGTCAGTCAGTGAGGGGGTTTGCTTTCATCATTGTGGTGTTTATGTCCAGGCACCTGCAACCCGAACCCACTTGCACCTGGCACAACCAAAGCCAGCCAGACACAAGCGCTCCACTGAGTTCGCCATCAATCACAACACTCAGTATAGCGAGAGATACATGTGTCTCAAACTTCTCTGTTTGAGGGCCTCTACAGTAATGAAGGTTGTGTTTTGATGGCTTTATCTCCAGACTACATATGTCACCCTTTGTTGACACTGTTGACATTTACCCGTTTAAGGCCTCTACACACCGGCGGTCTAGGGATGCTCATTTTGAAAAATGTTCTTAACCGATAACCGACCCTCGTTAACCGATTATTAACCGTTAACCGACAAGCTTTGTGTCTCGTACCAGCTGTTGACGGGAGTCCACAGTTCACGAAAAAGAGTTGATGCGCCAAATGGAAACGCCTTTGCCGAATGAGTTCCGACCTAGCGAACATTTAACTCACATAACTGATCAGCTGGTTCCGCCGTGGGCGTCTTCACGGATATTCCCATAACATGTGAATGCTTGTCTTCATCTCCAGACAACATGAACCTCTGCTTCTTCTACTGGCAGATTACACTATAGTGCCAACTTCTGACTAAATTACGCCATAGCCAAGTTTCTTCCGCCCCAAACCAGTTGATGGTAACACGCCTAATTTGCGTTTCTTGTTTTGCAATATTTCATAAAGTTTGCTTAACATTTGCCCGACAATTGAATAGAAACACGACTAATGAGCTGGAAGACGTTAAAGTGGTCTGGAGAGCGGAGGGGAACTGGAGAATTTGGTGATAAATATCTGTCGACCCCTTTCACATTACCCAGAGTCATGTGATCCATTGTTATTATAAAAATATTGATTATAGCAGCTTTAAATTCAATTCTCAATACTGTTGAATACACATGTTGATAGGTAAAACGTTCTGTGGATGTTAAAGTAATGGGATCCAATGTTTTTTTCCCACTAGATTTAGATCTGATGGAGTTTTCGGAGCCAGAGATCTTCAACTACTCCACGTTGCTGCTGAGTGTGAAAAGAGACGCGCTGTATGTGGGAGCCAGGGAGGCCATCTTTGAGCTCAGCATGAAGAACGTGACAGTCAAAAACAACAAGGTACCAAAATACGAAAACGGCTGCACGGTGGTGCAGTGGTTAGCACTGGCGCCTCACAGCTAGAGGGTTGCAGGTTTGAATCCGGCTTGGGACCCTTCTGTGTGGAGTTTGCATGTTCTCCCCGTGTTAGCGTGGGTTTTCTCCGGGTACTCCGGTTTCCTCCCACAGTCCAAAGACATGCAGGTTAGGTTAATTGTGGACTCTAAATTGCCCGTAGGTGTGAGTGTGAGCGTGAATGGTTGTCTGTCTCTATGTGTCAGCCCTGCGATGGACTGGCGACCTGTCCAGGGTGTACCCTGCCTTCGCCCAATGTCGGCTGGGATCGGCTCCAGCCCCCCCGCGACCCCTAACGGGATAAGCGGTTGCAGATGGATGGATGGATGGATGGATGGCTTTAAGGATAAGGAAAAGAATACTCGTCCATCCATCCATCTGCGTACTCGTAAAAATGTTAAATGTGATTTTCTTTTTTTTCTTTTTTACCACTCTAAGGTTCAATGGACAGTTGCAGAAAACCCCATGGTGATGTGCACGCAAAAAGGAAAATCAAAAGAGGTTAGTTCAGTAATTCATAAGTTGTTTTGGTGTCTACAGTAAAACATCAGTGTACTTTAATCAGTTTGGATTGTTTCTTTCCAGAGGGATTGTCTAAACTACATCCGAGTGCTCCAAGTCGTAGACGACGAGCGGCTGTATGTCTGCGGCACGCACGCCTTTCAACCTCAGTGTGACTACTTGGTAGGTTGACGCTCAATCCCTCCTCAACTGGAAACATGATGCCGCACTAATAAACATGTGCTCGGACTCGCCAATCATCACAGTGACCTTTTAACTGAAATTTAATCTTTCAGAACCTCGCTGACTTCTCGTTAGACGGCCGACCCGAGGACGGCCGGGGAAAGTGCTCCTTTGACCCGTCACAAAGCTTCACCACGGTCATGGTTGGTGAGTTGAGAACAGATTTATGTCATATAACAAAGAGCTCTTTTGGTTGTGAGCCCTGCCCTGCTATAAAATGCACAATAATCCCCCAATAATCTCTTGTTTTTTTGGGAGACAAAATGGACTTGCTGGACAATAAATTGCTATTTTTTGTTTGATTCCCTGCCTTTCTATCAGATGGAGAGCTGTACTCGGGGACAGCTTATAACTTCTTAGGCAGTGAACCGATTATGTCCAGATACTCTCCGTCCCAGTCGCTGCTGAGGACAGAGTACTCCACATCATGGCTCAATGGTGAGTTGGCAAAATGGATCCCAGCACACTAGATGCTGCTTCCGTGAACACTTAATTGATTACCACAGGTGAGGTTTCGAACGTCTAGCTCTTCTTTAGACGTTCGAAACGTGACCGGTGGTAATCAATGAAATGTTCATGGGAGCAGTATCTAGAGTGCAGACTTAATTTTTCCGTCTTTTACATGTTTTTCCGTCCAGCACCTAGTATTTATCTTCTTGATGTGCGTGCTTTTGTAAATACTTTTTCAATGGTGATATGGGACAGTATGTGAAAAGTGAACATCTTGAATGAAAAAAAGTAATGGATGTGTCTGGTAGTGATGTCCCGAGCCAAACCTAAGGCTCACTAACAGGGCGTTATATTTTACTTGATCAGTATCGGCTAAAATGAAAATGGTTCATAATCGGATCCTTTCTTTACTCCGCCCCTCAGCCTGCTCGTGTTGTAGCGATGCCCTGCTTTAAGACGTCGTACTTTGTGAGCATTTCGCTCACACATGCGAGTGAAAATTCCAGTGAGACTATAGGGGTGGGGGAAAATATCAACTACAGTATAGTATCGTGATATTTCGCGTGGTAATATTGTATCGAGACACGTCGTCACAAGACAGGTATCGATCATCTTCTTATTATTATTATTATATAAACTATTAAAGGAATAATGTGTAGGATCTGGCGGTATCTAGCGGTGAGGTGAGGAGATTGCAACACGGCGGTGCAACATGGCGGACTCTGTGGAGAAAGGACCAGCTCCCTATGTAGATATAAACGGCTCATTCTAAGCTAACAAAAAAAGGTAATAAATTGCATTATATCTTATCGCAATACTCAGCATATCGCAAAATGTTTAAAATCACAATAAGATCGTATCGTGACTTTAAGGACCAGTCGTAACAATTAGGGGGATCTATTGATGGAAATGGAATATAATATTAATAAGTATATTTTCTTTAGTGTATAATCACCTGATAATAAGAATTGTTGGGTTTTCGTTACCTTAGAATGAGCCGTTCATATCTACATAGGGAGCGGGTCCTCTTCGTGGAGTCCACCATGTTGCACCGCCATGTTTCTAACCCACTACAGACAAACCAAACACCTAACTTTTCCTCCGGAGTCAATAACGTGAATCGCTCCCGTCGTTGTCGCCGCTCTCTCTCTCTTGCTTCACCACTCACTTCCCATGTACACACACACTTTAAGTATCTTGATAACATCGTATCGTGGGGCCTCTTGTGATTCCCACCCCTAGTGACTACCTGTAAAATGATTTGTTTGCACCGACAGAGTGACTCTGAGTTCAGACACTGAGGTTGACAATAAACACAGATTTGCTGTAACGGTAACAAATCTGTTTTGTGTCCTTGTTCTTTCTCATTAGCAAAGAGTGCAAAACATTCAGGTAGCAGTTTCTCATTTTTAGACGGCACTGGTCGCCGCTTTCACCGATTAAAATGACAAGCGTTTCCGGCGGTAGGTCATATCAGCTGTCAGTGATTAATGTTAATTTATATGAGCAACTTGATATCAGACCAAAATGAAATAGTTTAAATTGTTTATGAGGTAAAGGATACTCCACTCCGTAACACCACCGTGCAACCGCGAGTGGGACCGACTGATACATCTTCTCATCAGTTTCAGGAGTCGAGTTCTCCAGTTCCACTTTCGTTTAAATCATATCAATAATTGAAGCTTATGAAGTTAATATTTTTGAACCCTTGGACCTCCAGTAATTGGATCAAGTAGCTCATAAAAAAATGTGGGTCAGATTAAATAGCCTACAGCTGTTTAGGCTTCAAAAGGAGTTTCTGGGAGCAGGAACACAATGAGGCTTTCACAATAGCAGATCAATGGTCCTAATCTTCCTATATTCCCTTTTACCAATACCTGTCTCTCTCTCTCCTCTCTCTGCTCTCTTTCCTCGCAGAGCCCAGTTTTGTTTTTGCCGACGTGATCAGTGAAGGGAGAAACGGAGTGGACGGCGAAGACGATAAAATCTACTACTTCTTCACCGAGGTGTCAGTGGAGTACGAGTTCTTTGGCAAGCTGCTGATCCCCAGGGTGGCGCGCGTCTGTAAGGTCAGTGCACGTCATCATGTACCATCTGCACATACCAGCGGCATCCCTCTTTAGCCCACATCTCCCTGCTGTCTGTGTGTGCAGGTCTGTCTTTCTCCTGCCGTTATCTTTTTCTCTCTAACCTGAGCTCATTTCATGGTACAAATTAAGGATTTAAAAACGAACCGTTCAATGATGTACTAACCGAACCGTTGCACCACTATTAAAGGGACTGTTTGTAACTTCTTACACGTATAAATCAATGCGGGTCGGTGTTCCATGCGTGCTCGCGTGTGTCTACGCTGTTCAGACTCAGACTCCAACACAAACTACACGGAAGCACCAAAACCGCAAGGTTGTATCTAGTGAAGCCCGTCTGTTAAACAGTGTTGGTCGCGGTCAGAGGACGCGGGGGAGACCGTAGCTTTGGTCTCCAGGACCGGAGTCTCTGCTGTACTCTGTTCCTCTGCCTGCCTGCCTTCACTCACACACCGCGCTCGTTCTCGCTCTTTCGCTCCACTCTCATGTGCATGCGTGCACACTCCACACTGCAGAAGAGTTAGTTTAGCTCTGAGAATATCTAGTGAATGTAAAGTGGACGTTTGTGCAGAAATAAATGCTGCAGCTCCTCCAGACCAGCAGAGGTTTCCCGTGTCTTGTGAAGTGACGGGGCTCCGCAGAGAGAAAAGTTATCGTCTCCGACCAAAACTCCGGTGTCTCCCCTGTTCCCTCCGGCCGCGGTCGGGAGGCTGAGGCAGGAAAAGCCAACACTAGGATCAGCATTGATTCATGGAGAGACCTTCGTCTGGTCAGCTAACATTACTGCCAAGCAGCTGAAATATAGAGTGATATTGTGCTTTTAGCTGACGTGTGTCGCCTCACTGTTTTGAGAGATGCTCGTTCATTTCTATGTAGAACGAGCACAAACGCGAGTCCAAGCAACAGGACGCTGACTTTAGTTGACTTACGGCCACAGGTGTCGCTGTTAACAAGACATTTCTGATTCTTACAAACAGTGCCTTTTAAAGATATTTAAGATGTTTAGTGAGCAGCTGTTCAGTTATATTCATAACTCTGTTATGTCTGACGTTGATGCTCACTGATGACCAAAAACGGTTGTGAACTCCCAGAAATGATCAAATAGTGATAAACTGTGATACAAATGACATGTTCCCGTAAAAGCCAGAAGCCTGATTAGAAACAGGACACCACAGTTAATTTTCATTATATTATCAGACTTTGATTAACAGCTGTTGTGTCAACTGTACACACAACTCAAGAGTGTAGGTTTTCAGAAGTGGAGTGGTAAAATAATATATGTATTTGTATTTATCAAACAACAAAAACATTTTTATAATTTGATTTAAATAGTAGGTATAACAGAAAATATAAATGCTATGTAAACCTCTAAAGCTATGTATTGTTAATGCTCTAACCCATCTTAAAATCATTTAAATTCTTCTGATACAGTCTGATAGATAACATTTGATTTGCAGCTTTACTAGGCAAGGCAAGTTTATTTATATAGTGCATTTCAGCTACAAGGCGATCCAAAGCGCTTTACATAAAACATGAAAAGCATCGAGACACAGTGCAAAAGAAACACATTATAAAAAGACAATTAAAAACATTAAAAATACAAGAGAATAGAAAATAAAAACAAGCTAAAATAAATAATAAAATACAAGAATAAAAGTGACTGTGCAGCCTTGATTTACAAGAGTTGCAGCTGGCCTGCTGCTTTCTGGGAGTTTGTTACCAGATAATATAAAAACTGAACGCAGCTTCTCCATATTTAGTTTTGACTACGGGGACAGAAAGCAGACCGTCCCAGATGACCTGACAGGTCTGGATGGTTCATAATGTAGCAGAAGATAGAGCTCTGTGGTTTACTGTCTTGTCTTTAACTAATGTTCAATTCTGGCATCTTTTTAGGAGAATATCAACTGTGAATATAGATATTACCCATTGGCAGGACATAAAAAGCTCTGCCACGCACTTATTGCTTTGCTAGAATGGTAATGACTGCAGGAGGCTCAGACAAAAATAAGATTTTGAAAAGTAATGGGGACACGTTGCTCCCGCCCTCGATGGAAAATTACGGCCTTGCACACATTCTTGTGCCTCTCTCTTCTCCCTTCAGCCCTCATTCCTCTGCCTCTCCCCCCATTGCCTAATGTGCTGAATGATAAACCTCTCTCCACACAGGGCGACCTCGGGGGGCAGCGCACCCTGCAGAAGAAATGGACGTCCTTCCTGAAAGCCAAGCTGGTGTGCTCCATGCCCGAGCTCAACTTTGTTTTCAACGTAGTGCACGACGTGTTCATCCTGAAGGGGGCGGACCGCAGGGACACGGTCATCTACGGAGTCTTCACCTCCCAGTGGTCAGTGATTTTAAAGATCTTGAGAAGGGGATCAGAAATATTTCAATATAATGCACGTTCCTTAAATTCACGTCTCTTCTCTCCCGACTCCTTCCTCCTCATCCCCACAGGGGTAACGTGGGCTTGTCGGCAGTGTGCGCTTACAACTTGACAGCTGTGGAGGAAGTCTTCTCCAAGGGCAAGTACATGCAGAAGGCCACAGTGGAGCAGTCCCACACTAAGTGGGTCCGGTATAACGGCATCACTCCTTCTCCACGTCCTGGAGCGGTACGTACCATTAACACAGCTCCAATAATTTAGCTCAGGTTTGTGTAAATGCTTGTAGGCCAAGGCCAGGGAATGCTTTATTTATAATACAGATGTTAAAAAAAAGAGGAGAATGATGTGTCTCTCTCTCTCTCTTTTTAATAGACGGATGTGAACATACTTTACTATAATAAAACATTTAATTTCTCCACCAGTGTATTAACAACCTGATGCGACGGCAGAACATCAGCAGCTCTCTCCACCTGCCAGACAAGACCCTCCAGTTTGTGAAGGACCACCCCCTGCTGGAGGACCCCGTCCTGCCCATCGGCAACGGGCCTCGCCTCATCACCAAAGACGTCAACTACACTCAGATCGTCGTGGAGAGGGTGCGCGCACTCGATAGGAATGTTTACGACGTCATCTTCACTGGAACAGGTACGGACACATCAGTTATTAATACACATTTGAATTTGAAACTGTTATAAAATGACTGTTCTCACGCTACTGGAATTTCTAACTTTGATACGATGCCTTGAAAAATATAAATTTTTAATACCACTGGCCCGGGAAAAATTTACACTGAGGTGTGTAATTTTATATTTTTATTAAAAGATAAATAGGTGTGTGTGTGTGTCTACTTGCTGTCTGACAGAAGAGAGAGCAAAAAGCACAGCTGGTCTCCGTGTATCGATACTGTGGAAAATGAATATTAAAGCCATTTAAAATATTCAGTATCAATATGTAACGATACTTTGATATTTTTGATAACACTATTATATATATTTTATATATATGTATTATATATATATATTTATATATATTTATATATATATATTTATATATTATTTTATATATATATAATGTTGTCCTTATCAAGTTTATTGGCCCCTGGTGTACATATGTGCTGAGCCCCAGTATATTTATTCTATTTGTTATTTATTGATGTATACAATTAAATAGTTCTGTTAAAGAAAAAACTGTCTGTATCACAACTATTATATAATGGTTTGGATTTTATTTTTTTAACAAAATATCAAAGTTGACAATTTGTAAAAAGATATTGCAAATATTCAAACATAAAAAGATATTACATGTAACTCACAATTCTACTCAAACAGAGGTGTCTTATTTATAACATAGATTATGTGTAAAGTTGTCAAACTCTGGACAGTTTCAGTGTTCAACACCTGGAGGTAGTGGGTCTGTTTACCAATGAAAGCTGAGCACAGATGGAGAATAATAAAGTAAAAGAAACTGATCAGTCTGCATCTATCTGATACCATTCAGTTGAAATACGCCTCGATCGTTCAGTATTGGGATCTTTGTTGTTTTAAAGAGGCTAATTTCTGGCTTCTACCTCCGCTGATTAATTGACATTTTTACCATTCTCATCTTTAGATAAGGGAGTCCTGCACAAGTCGGTGGTGTATGAAGGAGAAGTGCACATCGTGGAGGAGATCCAGCTCCTGAAGAACTCTGAGTCCATCAAGAACCTGCTGCTGTCCTCTGAGGTCAGTGACGTTACTGTAACCGTTAATAACCGTACAAAGAGACAACTACGGCACAATAATAGTACCTAGACAGGCAGTGTGGCAGTGTCTATGTTGTGGTATACTGCACTCAGTTGCCAGTTTATTAGGTACGCTAAGCTTAATCCATTTGTGCCCGCAACTGATTTTTTTAATTTCCTTTAGTGGAAGTGTTCTCTGGGCTTTCCTAAGCACTAATGTGAAGACATTTCTTTAAATCAGTCAAACCGTTTGGCTGAAAAGTGAGTTGTTCTTATCATACTGTATATTTAGTATTTGGGCACATGATGGGAACACTGTTTCGGCAAAAGACTCCGTTATATTTCAGGAAACGACAGTAGTCTTGTGCCCAAATACTAGAGATAAGAAAATGACTATCTCAGAAAGTACAAGGAACACAATCAAGTCTTTGGTGTCTATAAACTCATAACAAGTTGAATATCAAAGAAATGTACACATATGCAGTGTAAACATGTAAAATATTTAATAAACACACTGTCAGCATTTTCCAAATTTTTCAAAAATCCTGACTTGACGATTAATAAAAGTGAGATTTTTCAGGTGATCGTACTGTTAGATAATTGCCCAAAGTAGGTCCATACCAAATTTTAAAGGTCCCATATTGTAAAAAGTGAGATTTTCATGTCTTTTATATTATAAAGCAGGTTTAAGTGCTAAATAAATACTGTTAAACTATCAAAATGCTCAATATACGGATAAATACACACAGCCTGTATTCAGAAATTGTGCGTTTGAAACAAGCTGTTAGGATTTCTGTCCATTTCTGATGTCACAAATATACAATATTGAGACCATTACACGGTTTTAAACATAAACATTCTAAAAGTGTCCCAGTTTGTTTCCTGTTGCAGTGTATGTGAATGACATCAGCTGACAGGAAGTAAACATGGACCCAAGCAGTTGCCTAGCAACGCAATTCCATTGAAATGCACTAAAACGGAGCGTTTCAGGGAGAGGGTAAATACAGGTATATTCAGGCAGACAGTATGATGAAAATAAAGTTGTTTTTTTTAACATTACAGCATGTAAACATGTTCTACCAGAAACACAAAATACAAGTATGAACCTGAAAATGAGCACGATATGGGACCTTTAAGACTTTTGACCAATCAGAACAAATCTTGTAGCATTTTTCCTTATCATACTAAATCTAGTCTTAATGCAGTCTAATACAACAGTTGTGCAAATAAATGCGAATGTTCAGTTTTTGTTGATTAAACTGTCTGATCATTCTGTGCTGCTGTTGAACAGAGAGCTTTTTTTGTTCCCCTCACACAAACCTGCAGGTTTGTTTGTGTGTTTGCATGTTTTTCTGATGTGAACAACCTTGTGCTCCCACAGACCCGCTCCCTGTACGCCGGCTCTGACTCCGGTGTAGTCCAGTCCCCCACAGCCTTCTGCAGCCGGTATCTGTCCTGCGACGACTGCGTCCTGGCTCGAGACCCGTACTGTGCCTGGGACCCTCGCGCTGCTGCCTGTGTCAATATCTTTGACGTTCCCAGCCAGCGGCTTAGGTAATCTTTTCTTTCTACATACCGGTACTCCACTCATGCGTTATTAAAACTGCCTATCGAAACCAAAACCACCATTGTCTTTACCGATACTCCATCCAGTTTGACAGCCTGCTTTACTGTCTCGGTCGAGATAAGCGTGCATATTTTTAGATTGCCATGAAAATAATGCTTGTTTGTGTTTTCAGGAAGCTGATCCAGAACCTGAACGGTGACGCAGACAAGTGTCCTTCAGGTAGGGTGCTCACATATGGCCTAATAAAGAAGCTTTAGAACACCTAAATGTAATCCTTGTTGTATGATTGTCCTCTACTGGACCTCACTGGGCCCCGAAAGTCATGACTTCCTCTCTGTTTTGCCTCTTAGCATCAGGTCTGTCTCTGAAGGACTACCAGCGTGTGACAGTGAAACCAGGGAGCTCCGCTGAGCTGCCGTGCCTGGGACACTCCAACCTGGCCCAGGTGATGTGGAAATCCAACGGCTCCGCGCTCACCGAGGCCTCTCGCTTCCACCTCATAGGCGAAAACGGTCTCCTCATTTACAGCGTGGCTCCGGAGGATCAAGGTCACTACGAGTGCTGGTCGGTGGAATGGGCCCCCGCCGCCGGGAAGAACTTCAGCCGCCTCCTGGCCGGATACGTCCTCACTCTGGATCTCCCGCCCAGAGCCCCTCACCAGACGGGCCACGTGACCGCCACCACCCTCGGCGACCGGGAGACATCCAGCGCGCGTGCAGCTGAAGGTAATGGTAAGACAGACGGAGCCCTACTAACGTCGGCCCTCGCCCCTCCCAGCTTCACAGCCACAGTCCAATTCACCCCCCCACCCCAAACTGACTCATCACTAACCCCGCCGCCCAGCAGCACAGTCCAGTTCCAGCCGAAACAGCACCTTCCCCCGAGCTCCAACGCCCCCCACCCGGACAGCCGGGACCCGGCGGCGGAGTATTTACAGCACAACAACAGCACCGCCCTCCTCTTCCTTTTCCTCCTGTTTTTCCTCCTCTTCCTGGCAGCGCTGGCGTACAACTGCTACATGCAGTACCTCCCCGCTCCCTGCCTGCGGCTGCGAGCCGCTCTGCTGGGCAGCCACAAGAGCGCCCATCAGCCTGAGTACCGGGCCTGCGAGGCCGGTCTGATGGAGGCGTCCGCAAGTGACAAAATTAACATGACGGAGCAGCCGACGCAGAACGGCAGCCAAACCACTCAGAACCTGCGGGCGCTCCGCGACACCGGGTACGAGACCGAGCCGGAGTGCGGCAACGGTCAGATCCCGTCTCACACTTTCGGAGGCGACAGCCCGTCCCAAGAGAAACCCTTCGACGTGGACTGTGAATCTCAGCCCATCCAGTTTGCAGATGCAGATGAACCATACTGCTAGCCACAAGTTGTTTCTCTCAGAGACTATGTCATAGGGGGGGTCACACTCTTGCTGCCTCTTCCAACGACTAACAAGTCTAAGTGGTCTCCTCCTATATGAAAGTATGTTCAGTGTACAGCATCACATGAAGTTTAGTTATCACAAGGCTTAAGTCAGGCGTCCCGCTTGAACTGGAGAGATTTAAAGAGGTAGTATGAGGTGTTTCTCAGTGGGGTTGTATGAGGTACTGATCCATAGTCAGTGTATTACCTACAGTACATATGACGGTCAGCACGCCCACAGTTTGGAGAAGCAGACAGGACTAACAGAAGCAAAGCAATGTGCTGCTGTGGACGGGGCCGGCAGCAAAACGTATTTTAGCTATCTAAAAGAAAAGCCCATCTGAAAAATCAATAGCTGTGTTTCCATTCAATTGTCAAGCAGATTTTAAGCAAACTTTTGAAATGCCTCAAAAGAAAGTTATGCAAGTTCGGCGCGTGTCCATCAACTGGTTTGGAGCGAATAAACTCGGCTACAGCGTAGTTTGCTCAGACTATGGATCAGTACCTCATACAACCCCACTTCAAAACACCCGAACTATCCCTTTAACTCTTGTCTGATTTGGGGTTTATGCTGATAAATCAGAAACTGTATTGACAGAAGCTGCACCCTCTCAGCTTAGTCCAGCAAGAAAAGCTATTCCTTAAATTCCAAATTGGAAACATTGTTTACCAAATTGGTAAGTTACCTTGATGTTTTCCAAATTGGAGTCATGTTTTTTTTTGTACAGCCTGGGTGAAAAATAATCTCTTGAAGCTTTTTGCATCTGGTGTAGGCTATTATTGGACTAAATGCTTCAACGTTACAGTAATTTCTCAGGGAAGATTTGCTCTGTACGTTCTTGCCTAGCTGTGTACAGTGTTGCCATCTGCAGCGCCTGGTATGTGGGCCTTAATCTCACCCAGTGAGGTGGCAACGTTTAGGGGTTTGAAGGTCAGAGAAAAAAGAAAAGCGACAACTTGCATGATAGAAAAATGCTGGAATAAATCAAACCACTGTCTCGTGTAGAGTTGTCTTGTTGAGTTTCTCTGTATTTTATTTTAAGTCTACATTCCTACACGGATACAACTCTGATGGTCCTGTGTATTAACCTTTACTAGTCATTTTCCCTTAAATATGTTCAGTATGACGTGATGCTTGATAATATCAATCATCAGTTCTTGTTCTAAAACAGTCCTGGAAACAATCTTTAGAAATATTTTTTGTATTATTACTTCAGTTTTAGAGAGTTATTATTTAAGATGAGTCACATCTGTGGTAATAATCATTTTGTTTATTGTGTAAGTAGTTCTTCATTTGTTATTTTATTTATTGCAGCAGATTTCTGTAGTAGATCCTAGCCCCCCCCTTCCTCTTCCTCTCGTCTGTGTTGCATGTCACCTCCTGGTTCCTATTTTCCTCAACACTCTCTCTTTTCCCATCACTCCCTCCTTCGCAGCTTCTTCTTCTGTCGACACTTCATCTTCCCTGTCCTCTTCCTCCTCCTCCTCTTCCTCCTCCTCCTCTTCTTCCACCTCTTCCTCCACCAAGCCCCACAGTGTGGAGGCCCGGGAGGCAGAGGTGAGGCTGTTGCCTCCCCTGCTGAAGGACCAGGCCTGGGGGGTTCACGCCCAGGAGGCCTTCCTGCTCTTCTGCCTCGCCTTGGGTGAGTGGTAGTCTGTGACGGCGACTCAGCTCCCAAACTGGAAGCCTCTCGCTTTTTTTAACCCTTTCCTTTTTCACTCATTCTCTCTCCTTTTCTGCATGTTGCATGTTACCTTTTCCCAATCTAACCGGGAATGTGTTTGTGTGTGTGTGTGTGTTTGTGGATTAAAACAAGCCCACCCTTTTGCTTCAAGGCGTCTGACTCACGGAGAACTGTTCATCTCCGTTTTAGGTGTCTGGTAAGATACCTGTATAATGAGCGAATGTTTTTAAAAGACATTAAACTGTCAACCTCCCAATTCACTGTTAATAAAAGGTACAGTCTTGTGTATAGTAATATGTAAAAGCAGTCTCACGTGAAACTTGTAAAATTGGATGGATCCTTTTTTTTTTTAATCCAGGGTATTGTTGAAGGCGTTTTACATCTCAATAGTTAATCTGGATAATTTTTTTGTGCCTGTAAACAAGTGTAAATATATTTGTATATATGGAAAAAAATCCCATTTGAAGATGTACATAAATCTAGGGGGACATTTTGGGGACTATTGCTCTTGGTAGGGAGGCTAAATAAATCTTGTCAAATGTTTTCAACACTGGCTCGTTTTCTTAAATTTTTTACTTCGGTCATGACTTTTTTTTTAAGCAATGTGGACTCATTAGTGACAATAATAATAAAGTGGTGCAAGGATGACCTATTTTGTAGGCCAACCCCGGAAGTTAGCGTCGTCCTGGGTTCCCTCGACAAAAAAAAATAAGCTCTGTGGCAAACAAACATTTATGATACTTAGATGTTTTGTTCAGCAAGATAATCTTCAGAAATGAACACCACTTTTAGGATTTTTGAAGCGTGAATGCAATTAACATTATATGCTGTAAAGGCGGACGAGTTGCCGTGATGACGTTTAGTAGTCTCACTTAGCCCGTTGTTAGAACCGCCTTTTTAAAGACACATAAAAGATTCAAAATTTAAGAGTATTTATTGATACATTTTATGTAGTAGAACAAAACGTTAAATCTCTTCAGCTTGTATTAACCACAGACCTTATTTCAGGCATGTAACTAAAAACCCACCGACTTCCAGACGAGGGAACCGGAAGTGCTAAAATGCTAACTCATTTCTGGATTTCAGGCAAGGCCTATGGAAAGGAGGCTGGGTCACGGGCGGACATGGGTCTCAGGGTATGGGGTATCACACCAAAGATATGACGCGTTGATGACGCGTGACCCAGCCTCCTTCAATAGGCCTTGGTTTTAGGACTCATTCCTGCATCACTGAAAAAATACTCCAGAAGACGACTGTATGTGGCCAAAAGATGAGGATCCTGTTACATATACCGAAAATATAAAAAGAAAAATAGTTGAAAATGCTGGTTATCTTAACAAGAGATGAATTCAAGTTATAGAAACTCTATGCAAACTACAGTATGTAGCCTACAGCTCAGTAAATCTGGCTTCATATGACTCTGCCTGTTCAAGATGCACTGAATAACAGAGGTGAGATCAGGCATACTTTTACACTGCATGTGTGGCCTGTCAGTGTCTCGACCATCCCCCCCCCCGATGGTCAACATGAAGTCCTATTCTGTCCCTCAGGTCCCAGTGATGTCCACATTCACTGGCTAATAAACGGGCACAGTCTGGACACCCCGATCATGGAGCACCGCCAGGCGCTGGGTCAAAGGGAGGTGCTGGTGAGCAGCTGGCTCCGAGAGGGGGCGTTGCTCAAGGACGCCCGCTACCAGTGTGTCGCTGAGGCCAGCACGGGAAGTGACATATCAGAAGTGGACCTCCGCCTCACTATCGGAGGTATCTGGACCGGATGCTTGTGTGTCCAGTGTGCTGTACAATATGGATCCGTCCACCTTGACAATATGTGTATTAAAAATGTCTCCTAAATGTGAGATATGTTAGTGTAGAGTAATGCATGTAAAGTAGAGAGGTACCTGGTATTGGTTGTCAGCATTGCCACTGCCATTATGTCCATAAAAGATGTTGTTATTTGACAGATGAGGAGAGCATCCCATCCAGGAATTCTAACCAATGGAGAGGTGCACTCACAGAGCACGAGCAGCTGCTAAAAAGATGGGAAAAGGCCTGGGTAGGTCTATGTCTGTGCATGTGAGTGTGTTTTCTCCCAACGTCATAATGGTTATTGTGCAGTTTGCCCGGATCACGTGCACCAGTTTGAACCTGTGCTGCATGTTCAGCTGTAGTAAAGTGGTTCGAACTCTGGCAGTTTGAGAAGTGCAAAGACCAGATTCATTGGGGGAAATAATTAGGGACACAAAGCTAAAGCCAGCTAATTGATATTGCATGAAAGAAGTGAACTAATTTAACTAAATTACTAGCTAACTTCTTTAACCATCACATTTAACTTCATTACATTTAAACACATTTTCTGCTCCACATGAACTATTATAGTTTTTTTCTCATTAGATTTGAGCTCAAATCTCTGAACTATTAGTTTGCTGCTCACCACAGATTTTACTTTTTCATTCATTCAAGCAAATTGCACGTGTTTTGGAACAATGTGTGCGAAAGAGTAAGTACAATATTGTCTCCAATTTGCACAATAACCCTTGCACATGGCTCGCTGATCAACTGATGAGTTGACTGTTTGCAAATTGTTTTCACAACTCCTAAACATTCTTTCATCGTCTGAGCCATCACATGCAAAGCGATCCATTCAATCATCTAAATCTGTCAGACACACATATATTCCATGAATATCTATTACATGGTGTTAAGTACTATGAGGAGGTACAATTAGTTTTTTTTTTTTTACTGAACAACAGCAGTTTTTATTTATCTTTAATGGCATGGATCATTTTGTGTCAAATTTTCTATTCGCTGTATATGACTTTACATGAAAGCTCAAAGGTGATGTTTTTTTTATAATACGTGTGACACATTGCTACTAGGGCTGTCAATCGATTAAAATATTTAATTGCGATTAATCGCATAATGTCCATCGTTAATTGCAAATGAATCGCATATTTTTTATCTGTTCAAAATGTACCTTAAAGGGAGATTTGTCAAGTATTTAATACTCTTATCAACATGGGAGTGGGTAAATATGCTGCTTGATGCAAATGTATGTATATATTTATTATTGTAAATCAGTTAACAACACAAAACAATGACAGATATTGTCCAGAAACCCTCACAGGTACTGCATATAGCATAAAAATACGCTCAAATCATAACATGTTAAACTGCAGCCCAACAGGCAACAACAGCTGTCAGTGTGTCAGTGTGCTGACTTGACTATGACTTGCCCCCAAACTGCATGTGATTATCATAAAGTGGGCATGTCTATAAAGGGGAGACCCGTGGGTACCCAAAGAACCCATTTACATTCACATATCTTGAGGTCAGAGGTCGAGGGACCCCTTTGAAAAAGGACATGACAGTTTTTCCTCGCCAAAATTTAGATTAAGTTTGGAGCGTTATTTATGGATTCATTAGGTTTTTTTAGTTTCAGATGATGATGATTTGCATTAACGCGTTGTTATGGTGTTAACTTTGACAGCCCTAATTGCTACACAAATATATTTACTGTAAACACAAATGTGCATATCCTGTTTCTGTCTTTACAGTATTGACTTTTCCCAGTCAACGTTTCCCTGCTGGGAATCTAAACAGCTCAGTGCGATACACAATAGCCTTCAGCAAGACAAAACGGACATTCTGGTAGCTACATAAGCGGTCAGTGTCAACAACAAGTAGAACAAAACAGATTTGCATATAAGAAACATTTCCAGAGTTGACTACCATAGTGAAAAAAACATGTTTAACCAGTAGCTACGGCTCGCACAATGACAAAACAACGTTTCACTTTAGTGGCATTGGCCAATTTACTGACACAATAACTAGCTTTTGAAGCATGAATGAAGTGTTTTGGGTGAGTTACTACCTTTTGTAGACATGCCAAAGACTTATTTCCCATGAAACAGTTATGATAATTGCACTTATAGTTTAGAGAAAGTCAAGACTTTTTTCAATAAATGAGCCAAAGCGATAGTGAAAAACTGTAAGATACATTCATCTTAGTGTGTTCTTGATAACGAGACACTTTTCTGTTCATTTAAAATGATTACCAAAGGTTTTTTCCAAAAAATATATGCACTACATGTCTTGTGACTTTTTCATGTCAGTGTCAGTGTCAGTAAACTTATTGAAATTCTTATGGGTAGCAAGTCATTAGATCTGTTGATAGATATATGACTCTGTCTCCATCATTAAGGTAACATTTCATCAGCCATCTTTTCCTGTAGCTGTTAAAGTTTGGATAAGCAACATACATAAAAGTTTCATGATTCAGATCCTGTCCCTCTTTGTTTGAATGCAGTACTACTTGCATCAAGTTTGAACAGAAATTTGGAATTGCGTTGCTAAGCAACAGTTTGGGTCCAGGTTTACTTCCTGTCAGCTGATGTTATTTACATACACTGCAACAGGAAATAAACTGAGACACATTTAGAATGTTTACATTTAAAGCCGTGCAATGGTCTAAATATTGTATATTTGTGACATCACAAATAGACAGGAATCCTGACGGCTTGTTTCAAACGCACAATTTCTAGAAACGAGTTGTGTGTATTGCTCCGTATATTGAGCATTTTGATACTTTCACAGTATTTATACAGCACTCAAATCTGCTTTATAATATAAAAGATATGAAAATCTTACTTTTTACAATATGGGACCTTTAAATTACTGATAAAATCAGAGATGTGGGCAGCGATTCAGAGGTCTAGAACCAGGCTAGTTTGAAGAGGACCTATTGTGCTTTTTCCCTTTCCTTTAGTATGTTATATAGTATTTTTTTACATGTAAAAAGTCAGTGAAGTTACAAAGTCCACGCCAAAGGGAGTTACTCTCCCCCACAGAAACACTGCTCCTGAACTGCCTGAAAAGCCTCGCTTAATTTCCTGCCTTTTCTTCTGTAACATGGTGATGTCACCAAGTAACACATTTGCATAAAACCTGCCTGGCAGCTAGTTTAGCACAACCTCAAACAAAGCTAGCGACTCCTCTGGCTGTATAGAAGTCTATGAGAAAATGAGCCTACTTCTCACTTGATTTATTACCTCAGTAAACATTGTAAACATGAGTTTATGGTCTCAATCGCTAGTTTCAAGTCTTCTTCAATACAGCATGACGTTCATTTAGTAAATTATGGTCCCATTTAGAGTCAAATAGACCATAAAACAGGGGATGCTTTAGGGCGTGGCTACCTTGTGGTTGACAGGTCGCTACCACGGCATCTATTATTAACATTTTGTCCATTTTTACATCCTTCTCTACTTGTACGGTACAACTCTGTTTTTTTCCTCCACAGGAAAGCTGTGATGGCCACTGAGCTCTGTGAAGACGTCATAAGCTGAATCTGGTTGTGAACACGGTCCTCCCTTCAGCCCAGGTGGGCCACACCTTTTGACACTGAAACTATCAGATGGAACACAATGTCCCGGTGTCACTGGAGTTTGGTGGAGCGTGAACACCTGCCTTCTGCAGGGGTGGGGGGGTGGGGGGGGGGCGCTGGCTGCGACGATGGTGTTGGGACTCCTTCCAAAACTGACGAGGAGATGAAGGTCATCGGTCTGAGGACGTGTGGGCACCAAATATGCATTTATTTCTATTTTTACTGATGAAATCCTGAAAGCAGTGCTCGTATGGAACAATAAGACTGATGATATATGAGGAGCACTGATGTGTATTTGTAAGACAAATGTCTCAGATGTCTCAGTACGGTCCTTCAGAGCTATCTTGCAGTTTGACATTTTCACTTGAGATTGCACAGTGTCTTTAATATTTATTGGGCATTTATTTTTTTCCTTCCAGAGGGTCAAAGCCTAGGTTTATTCACTGGGTTTTGATTGCAGGAATGGAGTAGGTTACTGTGGGAAGTAGGGTTCTTTTCAACCAGAGCATACCTCTGATGTTTGACATTAAGCATATCGTTGGTCTGTTTCCTTACTGCTTATCTGTCTGCAGTTAGTTTTTGTTCACATTTAAACTGTGACTACCTATTTGCTTTTGAAGCAGAAATAAACAGAGTTTGTTTTATCAGTTGCATCACATTTTTGCTATGTTTGAATGAAGCATGTTTATCTGATGATAGATTAAATATTCACAGACCTGATTCACCCATTTATAAAGAAGTTATTTCTCCCGCAGGATCAGAACTAAAGTGGTGACACGTCAGCCTTTTCCACCGGAACACATTCTACCATCTGAATTATTAACCGACTGACCGACCAGCTTGCATTTCTCACTGAAAGCCACTTATGACATTTTCAGAGGATACGATAATATTCTTGACTGAAAACTTATCTCCTTCATAGATGTAGGTTGTAGACCTTATCTGAGGTGCTTATGCCCCACAGATTTATAGACGAATGGGCATTTATCATTATATATTTAACATAAGTAGAAATAATCGCACAAAAGTTAGACCTTAAAGGTCCCATATTGTAAAAAGTGAGATTGTCATATCTGTTACATTATAAAGCAGGTTTAAATGCCATATAAATACTGTGAAAGTATTGAACCGTTCAATATACGGAGAAATACACACAGCCCGTATTCAGAAATTGTGCGTTTGAAACAAGCCATTAGGATTTCTGTCCATTTGTGATGTCACAAATATACAATATTTAGACCATTATACGGTTTTAAACGTAAACATTCTAAATGTGTCCCAGTTTATTTCCGGTTGCAGTGTATGTTAATGACATTAGCTGACAGGAAGTAAACATGGACCCAAACTGTTGCCAGGCAACGTAATTCCATTGCAATTCCGTTGAAATTAGTTAAAACGGAGCGTTTCAGACAGAGGATAAATACAGGCATATTCAGGCAGACAGTATGAGGAAAATCAAGTTGTTTTTTTTAACATTACAGCATGTAAACATGTTCTAATAGAAACACAAAATACAAGTATGAACCTGAACATAAGCATAATATGTCCCCTTTAAATAGTTATGTTCAGTATTAGTATTAGTATGACATTTAATGTATAACCCAAAATGCAACTGAGGAATATAAATGTTGTTTACAGGCCAAGTTTGTGTAGCTCAGTGTTGCACTGTGATGCTTTTCCATTTTTCATGGCTCCATGTACCATAACTGGAGGCATAGCGCCCTCGTGTGACCGAGTAAAGGAGCACAAGCAAAAAAGATCTTTGTTTTTCAGTAGATCTTTGTTTTTCAGTAGATCTTGTAGATCAGTGGTTCCCAACCTGACCCCCACTAGGGGACGCCAAAGCTTTGGTCGTGAGGCCTTCTTGATTTTAAGGGGTGTAAGACAACTTTTCTTTAAATAATATATACAGTTGGCCTATATTTCATCATTTTGTTCAATTCTGTGAAGAAAACTAAATGAAATTGTTATTTTTAAAGTTTGGATTATTACTTAAGAGATGAACAGGATAAGAGCACAGTGAAGACCTGAAGTTCACAGAGCCTTCACTCTCTGATACTGATTCAAGAATCTCTAACCATACAATAACAATAACACAAGCCATGATGATTTTTCAGTTATCACAAACAAGCAGCATTACTGTTTATTGAACTTACTAATTGCATCAGCCCAACATGCTGATTCTGGCATGAAGTCAGTTCTCGTCCTATTGAATGTACAGTGTTGTGAACCTGAAACCATTGTAAACCCCTCTAACATAATATCATTAAACATAGATCAAAAACAGATATATCTTTATGATTGTTTCAACAAGTTGATAATTTAGGCACTGTGGATGCTGTTCTAAAGCAGCCGGACCAATGTTTTATATGCTGCAATGAGCAACAGACAAGATCCAAGATCTTTATACAAGATTCATGATTCAAAAAACTTTTTTTTGTTTATCATATAGTGATAGAAAATTGCCATCATGATGTTGGTGGGATCCAATAAGAATTATTACACAGTACCTACAAGTACCTAAAGTATCCAGTTGTCTCTAACCGTCTTAAGACACCAGATACGCTCTTGAAAAATATTAATTCCCAAGGCAGAAAAAACATGTCTGATAAGATTATTTTAAATTATTGGTGATTACAGGTTCAAAGTCAGTATGCTGTGAGGTTGGATTTATTTATTGAAATACAAGCCAAACAAAAAATGATAACAGTTGTATCAGTTGTGGCCAGCTAAATATGCATATATTTTATATTCATGCAAATACAACAGTATTCATTCCATACCTTGACAATTACAAAGCAAAACGGACTGGAAATCATGGTTGTTCTGCACATCTACACGTATTCATGGAATTAGCAATTAAGTTAGTCTGCAATAAATCCTGTCATGTCAAGGTTTAGTACATGACCTCTGTTGTCCTGTATCAAGGCCATATACTGTACAGTATTAACATTCTCGGGGCATTTATGGTTCCATTCTAAGGAAAATATCATAATTGAGTTAATGTCCCATTTATAGGCCCGAGACTTATAATCAAATTTGACAATTTTACCAATTTGTACTAACATGTCATAACATGAAGCAGAATGTGTGCAGGACATTTGGAATAGGAGGAGGAGCTCTCTCAGGTTCAGCTCCACCTTGTAATCATGTGGATGGAGAACAGGTGACACTTGTTTATACACGTCATTCATTAGCTGTCAGTTCTCACCGTGGGGAATAGTGAAAAACAGGATCTGTAATCAGTTTTCTCCATGGCACTGGACTCTACATCAGGAGATAAATCACACAATTGAGATCTACAACTGACCTGTGGAGGGCAGCAGTGCGTCGTGGCTGCGTCTAGCCTGCCGCAAATTCAACTGACGACGAAGAAGACGATTGTTTACTTCCGGTTATGCTTTGAGTGGTCCAGCCCCCATGAGTCCAGCCTTTAATACATCCATGAGTCCAGCCTTTAATACATCCATGAGTCCAGCCTTTAATACATCCATGAGTCCAGTCGTCCGCAGCAGGAAGACTGCTGCTCAATGACTGCAGTTCACTGTTCCTGCGGCATGCTGGCTATACCCTGCTGATGCAACAAGAATACAAGCTATAACCTGCTAATGCAACAAGAATACTAGCTATACCCTGTTAATGCAACAAGAATACTAGCTATACCCTGCTGATGCAACAAGAATACAAGCTATAACCTGCTAATGCAACAAGAATACTAGCTATACCCTGCTGATGCAACAAGAATACTAGCTATACCCTGCTGATGCAACAAGAATACTAGCTATACCCTGCTGATGCAACAAGAATACAAGCTATAACCTGCTAATGCAACAAGAATACTAGCTATACCCTGTTAATGCAACAAGAATACTAGCTATACCCTGCTGATGCAACAAGAATACTAGCTATACACTGCTAATGCAACAAGAATACTAGCTATACCCTGCTGATGCAACAAGAATACTAGCTATACCCTGCTAGTGCAACAAGAATACTAGCTATACCCTGCTAATGCAACAAGAATACTAGCTATACCCTGCTAATGCAACAAGAATACTAGCTATACCCTGCTAACGCTACAAGAATACTAGCTATACCCTGCTAATGCAACAAGAATACTAGCTATACCCTGCTAACGCAACAAGAATACTAGCTATACCCTGCTAACGCAACAAGAATACTAGCTATACCCTGCTAATGCAACAAGAATACTAGCTATACCCTGCTGATGCAACAAGAATACTAGCTATACCCTGCTAACGCAACAACAATACTAGCTATACCCTATTAATGCAACAAGAATACTAGCTATACCCTGCTAATGCAACAAGAATACTAGCTATACCCTGCTAATGCAACAAGAATACTAGCTATACCCTGCTAATGCAACAAGAATACTAGCTATACCCTGTTAATGCAACAAGAATACTAGCTATACCCTGCTGATGCAACAAGAATACTAGCTATACCCTGCTAACGCAACAACAATACTAGCTATACCCTATTAACGCAACAAGAATACTAGCTATACCCTGCTAATGCAACAAGAATACTAGCTATACCCTGCTAATGCAACAAGAATACTAGCTATACCCTGCTAATGCAACAAGAATACTAGCTATACCCTGTTAATGCAACAAGAATACTAGCTATACCCTGCTGATGCAACAAGAATACTAGCTATACCCTGCTAACGCAACAACAATACTAGCTATACCCTGTTAACGCAACAAGAATACTAGCTATACCCTGCTAATGCAACAAGAATACTAGCTATACCCTGCTAACGCAACAACAATACTAGCTATACCCTGCTAATGCAACAACAATACTAGCTATACCGTGCTAATGCAACAAGAATACTAGCTATACCCTGCTGATGCAACAAGAATACTAGCTATACCCTGCTAACGCAACAACAATACTAGCTATACCCTGCTAACGCAACAACAATACTAGCTATACCCTGCTGATGCAACAAGAATACTCGCTATACCCTGCTAACGCTACAAGAATACTAGCTATACCCTGCTAATGCAACAAGAATACTAGCTATACCCTGTTAATGCAACAAGAATACTAGCTATACCCTGCTGATGCAACAAGAATACTAGCTATACACTGCTAATGCAACAAGAATACTAGCTATACCCTGTTAATGCAACAAGAATACTAGCTATACCCTGCTAGTGCAACAAGAATACTAGCTATACCCTGCTAATGCAACAAGAATACTAGCTATACCCTGCTAATGCAACAAGAATACTAGCTATACCCTGCTAACACTACAAGAATACTAGCTATACCCTGCTAATGCAACAAGAATACTAGCTATACCCTGCTAACGCAACAAGAATACTAGCTATACCCTGCTAACGCAACAAGAATACTAGCTATACCCTGCTAATGCAACAAGAATACTAGCTATACCCTGCTGATGCAACAAGAATACTAGCTATACCCTGCTAACGCAACAACAATACTAGCTATACCCTATTAATGCAACAAGAATACTAGCTATACCCTGCTAATGCAACAAGAATACTAGCTATACCCTGCTAATGCAACAAGAATACTAGCTATACCCTGCTAATGCAACAAGAATACTAGCTATACCCTGTTAATGCAACAAGAATACTAGCTATACCCTGCTGATGCAACAAGAATACTAGCTATACCCTGCTAACGCAACAACAATACTAGCTATACCCTATTAACGCAACAAGAATACTAGCTATACCCTGCTAATGCAACAAGAATACTAGCTATACCCTGCTAATGCAACAAGAATACTAGCTATACCCTGCTAATGCAACAAGAATACTAGCTATACCCTGTTAATGCAACAAGAATACTAGCTATACCCTGCTGATGCAACAAGAATACTAGCTATACCCTGCTAACGCAACAACAATACTAGCTATACCCTGTTAACGCAACAAGAATACTAGCTATACCCTGCTAATGCAACAAGAATACTAGCTATACCCTGCTAACGCAACAACAATACTAGCTATACCCTGCTAATGCAACAACAATACTAGCTATACCGTGCTAATGCAACAAGAATACTAGCTATACCCTGCTGATGCAACAAGAATACTAGCTATACCCTGCTAACGCAACAACAATACTAGCTATACCCTGCTAACGCAACAACAATACTAGCTATACCCTGCTGATGCAACAAGAATACTCGCTATACCCTGCTAACGCTACAAGAATACTAGCTATACCCTGTTAATGCAACAAGAATACTAGCTATACCCTGCTGATGCAACAAGAATACTAGCTATACCCTGCTAACGCAACAAGAATACTAGCTATACCCTGTTAATGCAACAAGAATACTAGTTATACCCTGCTAATGCAACAAGAATACTAGCTATACCCTGTTAATGCAACAAGAATACTAGCTATACCCTGCTAACGCTACAAGAATACTAGCTATACCCTGTTAATGCAACAAGAATACTAGCTATACCCTGCTAATGCAACAAGAATACTAGCTATACCCTGCTAATGCAACAAGAATACTAGCTATACCCTGCTGATGCAACAAGAATACTAGCTATACCCTGCTAGTGCAACAAGAATACTAGCTATACCCTGCTAATGCAACAAGAATACTAGCTATACCCTGCTAATGCAACAAGAATACTAGCTATACCCTGCTAACGCTACAAGAATACTAGCTATACCCTGCTAATGCAACAAGAATACTAGCTATACCCTGCTAACGCAACAAGAATACTAGCTATACCCTGCTAACGCAACAAGAATACTATCTATACCCTGCTAATGCAACAAGAATACTAGCTATACCCTGCTGATGCAACAAGAATACTAGCTATACCCTGCTAACGCAACAACAATACTAGCTATACCCTATTAATGCAACAAGAAAACTAGCTATACCCTGCTAATGCAACAAGAATACTAGCTATACCCTGCTAATGCAACAAGAATACTAGCTATACCCTGTTAATGCAACAAGAATACTAGCTATACCCTGCTGATGCAACAAGAATACTAGCTATACCCTGCTAACGCAACAACAATACTAGCTATACCCTATTAACGCAACAAGAATACTAGCTATACCCTGCTAATGCAACAAGAATACTAGCTATACCCTGCTAATGCAACAAGAATACTAGCTATACCCTGCTAATGCAACAAGAATACTAGCTATACCCTGTTAATGCAACAAGAATACTAGCTATACCCTGCTGATGCAACAAGAATACTAGCTATACCCTGCTAACGCAACAACAATACTAGCTATACCCTGTTAACGCAACAAGAATACTAGCTATACCCTGCTAATGCAACAAGAATACTAGCTATACCCTGCTAACGCAACAACAATACTAGCTATACCCTGCTAATGCAACAACAATACTAGCTATACCGTGCTAATGCAACAAGAATACTAGCTATACCCTGCTGATGCAACAAGAATACTAGCTATACCCTGCTAACGCAACAACAATACTAGCTATACCCTGCTAACGCAACAACAATACTAGCTATACCCTGCTGATGCAACAAGAATACTCGCTATACCCTGCTAACGCTACAAGAATACTAGCTATACCCTGCTAATGCAACAAGAATACTAGCTATACCCTGCTAATGCAACAAGAATACTAGCTATACCCTGTTAATGCAACAAGAATACTAGCTATACCCTGCTGATGCAACAAGAATACTAGCTATACCCTGCTAACGCAACAACAATACTAGCTATACCCTATTAACGCAACAAGAATACTAGCTATACCCTGCTAATGCAACAAGAATACTAGCTATACCCTGCTAATGCAACAAGAATACTAGCTATACCCTGCTAATGCAACAAGAATACTAGCTATACCCTGTTAATGCAACAAGAATACTAGCTATACCCTGCTGATGCAACAAGAATACTAGCTATACCCTGCTAACGCAACAACAATACTAGCTATACCCTGCTAACGCAACAACAATACTAGCTATACCCTGCTAATGCAACAAGAATACTAGCTATACCCTGCTGATGCAACAAGAATACTAGCTATACCCTGCTAATGCAACAAGAATACTAGCTATACCCTGCTGATGCAACAAGAATACTAGCTATACCCTGCTAATGCAACAAGAATACTAGCTATATCCTGCTAACGCAACAACAATACTAGCTATACCCTGCTAACGCAACAACAATACTAGCTATACCCTGCTAACGCAACAACAATACTATCTATACCCTGTTAATGCAACAAGAATACTAGCTATACCCTGCTGACGCAACAAGAATACTAGCTATACCCTACTGATGCAACAAGAATACTAGCTATACCCTGCTGATGCAACAAGAATACTAGCTATACCCTGCTAATGCAACAAGAATACTAGTTATACCCTGCTGATGCAACAAGAATACTAGCTATACCCTGCTAACGCAACAACAATACTAGCTATACCCTGTTAACGCAACAAGAATACTAGCTATACCCTGCTAATGCAACAAGAATACTAGCTATACCCTGCTAACGCAACAACAATACTAGCTATACCCTGCTAATGCAACAACAATACTAGCTATACCGTGCTAATGCAACAAGAATACTAGCTATACCCTGCTGATGCAACAAGAATACTAGCTATACCCTGCTAACGCAACAACAATACTAGCTATACCCTGCTAACGCAACAACAATACTAGCTATACCCTGCTGATGCAACAAGAATACTCGCTATACCCTGCTAACGCTACAAGAATACTAGCTATACCCTGCTAATGCAACAAGAATACTAGCTATACCCTGCTAATGCAACAAGAATACTAGCTATACCCTGTTAATGCAACAAGAATACTAGCTATACCCTGCTGATGCAACAAGAATACTAGCTATACCCTGCTAACGCAACAACAATACTAGCTATACCCTATTAACGCAACAAGAATACTAGCTATACCCTGCTAATGCAACAAGAATACTAGCTATACCCTGCTAATGCAACAAGAATACTAGCTATACCCTGCTAATGCAACAAGAATACTAGCTATACCCTGTTAATGCAACAAGAATACTAGCTATACCCTGCTGATGCAACAAGAATACTAGCTATACCCTGCTAACGCAACAACAATACTAGCTATACCCTGTTAACGCAACAAGAATACTAGCTATACCCTGCTAATGCAACAAGAATACTAGCTATACCCTGCTAACGCAACAACAATACTAGCTATACCCTGCTAATGCAACAACAATACTAGCTATACCGTGCTAATGCAACAAGAATACTAGCTATACCCTGCTGATGCAACAAGAATACTAGCTATACCCTGCTAACGCAACAACAATACTAGCTATACCCTGCTAACGCAACAACAATACTAGCTATACCCTGCTAATGCAACAAGAATACTAGCTATACCCTGCTGATGCAACAAGAATACTAGCTATACCCTGCTAATGCAACAAGAATACTAGCTATACCCTGCTGATGCAACAAGAATACTAGCTATACCCTGCTAATGCAACAAGAATACTAGCTATATCCTGCTAACGCAACAACAATACTAGCTATACCCTGCTAACGCAACAACAATACTAGCTATACCCTGCTAACGCAACAACAATACTATCTATACCCTGTTAATGCAACAAGAATACTAGCTATACCCTGCTGACGCAACAAGAATACTAGCTATACCCTACTGATGCAACAAGAATACTAGCTATACCCTGCTGATGCAACAAGAATACTAGCTATACCCTGCTAATGCAACAAGAATACTAGTTATACCCTGCTGATGCAACAAGAATACTAGCTATACCCTGCTAACGCAACAACAATACTAGCTATACCCTATTAACGCAACAAGAATACTAGCTATACCCTGCTAATGCAACAAGAATACTAGCTATACCCTGCTAATGCAACAAGAATACTTGCTATACCCTGCTAATGCAACAAGAATACTAGCTATACCCTGTTAATGCAACAAGAATACTAGCTATACCCTGCTGATGCAACAAGAATACTAGCTATACCCTGCTAACGCAACAACAATACTAGCTATACCCTGTTAACGCAACAAGAATACTAGCTATACCCTGCTAATGCAACAAGAATACTAGCTATACCCTGCTAACGCAACAACAATACTAGCTATACCCTGCTAATGCAACAACAATACTAGCTATACCGTGCTAATGCAACAAGAATACTAGCTATACCCTGCTGATGCAACAAGAATACTAGATATACCCTGCTAACGCAACAACAATACTAGCTATACCCTGCTAACGCAACAACAATACTAGCTATACCCTGCTAATGCAACAAGAATACTAGCTATACCCTGCTGATGCAACAAGAATACTAGCTATACCCTGCTAATGCAACAAGAATACTAGCTATACCCTGCTGATGCAACAAGAATACTAGCTATACCCTGCTAATGCAACAAGAATACTAGCTATATCCTGCTAACGCAACAACAATACTAGCTATACCCTGCTAACGCAACAACAATACTAGCTATACCCTGCTAACGCAACAACAATACTAGCTATACCCTGTTAATGCAACAAGAATACTAGCTATACCCTGCTGACGCAACAAGAATACTAGCTATACCCTACTGATGCAACAAGAATACTAGCTATACCCTGCTGATGCAACAAGAATACTAGCTATACCCTGCTAATGCAACAAGAATACTAGCTATACCCTGCTGATGCAACAAGAATACTAGCTATACCCTGCTAACGCAACAACAATACTAGCTATACCCTGCTAACGCAACAACAATACTAGCTATACCCTGCTAACGCAACAAGAATACAAGCTATAACCTGCTAACGCAACAACAATACTAGCTATACCCTGCTAACGCAACAAGAATACTAGCTATACCCTGCTAATGCAACAAGAATACTAGCTATACCCTGCTAATGCAACAAGAATACTAGCTATACCCTGCTAACGCAACAACAATACTAGCTATACCCTGCTAATGCAACAACAATACTAGCTATACCGTGCTAATGCAACAAGAATACTAGCTATACCCTGCTGATGCAACAAGAATACTAGATATACCCTGCTAACGCAACAACAATACTAGCTATACCCTGCTAACGCAACAACAATACTAGCTATACCCTGCTAATGCAACAAGAATACTAGCTATACCCTGCTGATGCAACAAGAATACTAGCTATACCCTGCTAATGCAACAAGAATACTAGCTATACCCTGCTGATGCAACAAGAATACTAGCTATACCCTGCTAATGCAACAAGAATACTAGCTATATCCTGCTAACGCAACAACAATACTAGCTATACCCTGCTGACGCAACAACAATACTAGCTATACCCTGCTAACGCAACAACAATACTAGCTATACCCTATTAACGCAACAAGAATACTAGCTATACCCTGCTAATGCAACAAGAATACTAGCTATACCCTGCTAACGCAACAACAATACTAGCTATACCCTGCTAATGCAACAACAATACTAGCTATACCGTGCTAATGCAACAAGAATACTAGCTATACCCTGCTGACGCAACAAGAATACTAGCTATACCCTGCTAACGCAACAACAATACTAGCTATACCCTGCTGATGCAACAAGAATACTAGCTATACCCTGCTAACGCTACAAGAATACTAGCTATACCCTGCTGATGCAACAAGAATACTAGCTATACCCTGCTAACGCAACAAGAATACTAGCTATACCCTGCTGATGCAACAAGAATACTAGCTATACCCTGCTAACGCTACAAGAATACTAGCTATACCCTGCTAATGCAACAAGAATACTAGCTATACCCTGCTAACGCTACAAGAATACTAGCTATACCCTGCTAGTGCAACAAGAATACTAGCTATACCCTGCTAAAGCTACAAGAATACTAGCTATACCCTGCTAATGCAACAAGAATACTAGCTATACCCTGCTAACGCAACAACAATACTAGCTATACCCTGCTAATGCAACAAGAATACTAGCTATACCCTGCTAATGCAACAAGAATACTAGCTATACCCTGCTAATGCAACAAGAATACTAGCTATACCCTGCTAATGCAACAACAATACTAGCTATACCCTGCTAATGCAACAAGAATACTAGCTATACCCTGCTGATGCAACAAGAATACTAGCTATACCCTGCTAACGCAAAAACAATACTAGCTATACCCTGCTAACGCAACAACAATACTAGCTATACCCTGCTAATGCAACAAGAATACTAGCTATACCCTGCTGATGCAACAAGAATACTAGCTATACCCTGCTAATGCAACAAGAATACTAGCTATACCCTGCTGATGCAACAAGAATACTAGCTATACCCTGCTAACGCAACAAGAATACTAGCTATACCCTGCTAACGCAACAACAATACTAGCTATACCCTGCTAACGCAACAACAATACTAGCTATACCCTGTTAATGCAACAAGAATACTAGCTATACCCTGCTAACGCAACAAGGAGACTAGCTATACCCTGCTAATGCAACAAGAAGACTAGCTATACCCTGCTGATGCAACAAGAATACTAGCTATACCCTGCTAATGCAACAAGAATACTAGCTATACCCTGCTAATGCAACAAAAATACTAGCTATACCCTGCTAACGCTACAAGAATACTAGCTATACCCTGCTAATGCAACAAGAATACTAGCTATACCCTGCTAACGCTACAAGAATACTAGCTATACCCTGCTAATGCAACAAGAATACTAGCTATACCCTGCTAACGCTACAAGAATACTAGCTATACCCTGCTAACGCTACAAGAATACTAGCTATACCCTGCTAACACTACAAGAATACTAGCTGTACCCTGCTAATGCAACAACAATACTAGCTATACCCTGCTAACGCTACAAGAATATTAGCTATACCCTGCTAATGCAACAAGAATACTAGCTATACCTTGCTAATGCAACAATAATACTAGCTATACCCTGCTAACGCTACAAGAATACTAGCTATACCCTGCTAATGCAACAAGAATACTAGCTATACCTTGCTAATGCAACAATAATACTAGCTATACCCTGCTAACGCTACAAGAATACTAGCTATACCCTGCTAACGCAACAAGAATGCCAGCTATACCCTGCTAACGCAACAAGAATGATAGCTATAGCCTACCCTGCTAATGCAACAAGAATACTAGCTATACCCTGCTAACGCTACAAGAATACTAGCTATACCCTGCTAATGCTACAAGAATACTAGCTATACCCTGCTAACGCAACAACAATACTAGCTATACCCTGCTAATGCAACAACAATACTAGCTATACCCTGCTAATGCAACAAAAATACTAGCTATACCCTGCTAACGCTACAAGAATACTAGCTATACCCTGCTAATGCAACAAGAATACTAGCTATACCCTGCTGATGCAACAAGAATACTAGCTATACCCTGCTAATGCAACAACAATACTAGCTATACCCTGCTAACTCAACAACAATACTAGCTATACCCTGCTAATGCAACAAAAATACTAGCTATACCCTGCTAACGCTACAAGAATACTAGCTATACCCTGCTAATGCAACAAGAATACTAGCTATAGCCTGCTACAGCTACAACAATACTAGCTATACCCTGCTAATGCAACAAAAATACTAGCTATACCCTGCTAACGCTACAAGAACACTAGCTATACCCTGCTAATGCAACAAGAATACTAGCTATAGCCTGCTACAGCTACAAGAATACTAGCTATACCCTGCTAGTTCAACAAGAATACTAGCTATACCCTGCTAATGCAACAAGAATACTAGCTATACCCTGCTAATGCAACAAAAATACTAGCTATACCCTGCTAATGCAACAAGAATACTAGCTATACCCTGCTAATGCAACAAGAATACTAGCTATACCCTGCTAACGCTACAAGAACACTAGCTATACCCTGCTAATGCAACAAGAATACTAGCTATACCCTGCTAACGCTACAAGAATACTAGCAATACCCTGCTAACGCTACAAGAATACTAGCTATACCCTGCTAACACTACAAGAATACTAGCTGTACCCTGCTAATGCAACAACAATACTAGCTATACCCTGCTAACGCAACAAGAATACTAGCTATACCCTGCTAATGCAACAAGAATACTAGCTATACCCTGCTGATGCAACAAGAATACTAGCTATACCCTGCTGATGCAACAAGAATACTAGCTATACCCTGCTAACGCAACAAGAATACTAGCTATACCCTGCTAACGCTACAAGAATACTAGCTATACCCTGCTAATGCTACAAGAATACTAGCTATACCCTGCTAACGCAACAAGAATGCCAGCTATACCCTGCTAACGCAACAAGAATGATAGCTATAGCCTACCCTGCTAACGCTACAATAATACTAGCTATACCCTGCTAACGCAACAACAATACTAGCTATACCCTGCTAACGCAACAACAATACTAGCTATACCCTGCTAACGCTACAAGAATACTAGCTATACCCTGCTAACGCTACAAGAATACTAGCTATACCCTGCTAACACTACAAGAATACTAGCTGTACCCTGCTAATGCAACAACAATACTAGCTATACCCTGCTAACGCTACAAGAATACTAGCTATACCCTGCTAATGCAACAAGAATACTAGCTATACCTTGCTAATGCAACAATAATACTAGCTATACCCTGCTAACGCTACAAGAATACTAGCTATACCCTGCTAACGCAACAAGAATGCCAGCTATACCCTGCTAACGCAACAAGAATGATAGCTATAGCCTACCCTGCTAATGCAACAAGAATACTAGCTATACCCTGCTAACGCTACAAGAATACTAGCTATACCCTGCTAACGCAACAAGAATACTAGCTATACCCTGCTAACGCAACAAGAATGCTGGCTATACCCTGCTAATGCTAATGTTACATGGATACTGGATATAGCCTGCTAACGATAACGCTACATAGATGCTAGATACCCCGCTAACACTACATAGATGCTAGATACCCTACTAATGCTAGATAGATGCTAGATACCCTACTAACACTACATAGATGCTAGATACCCTACTAACACTACATAGATGCTAGATACCCTACTAACGCTAGATAGATGCTAGATACCCTACTAACACTACATAGATGCTAGATACCCTACTAACGCTACATGGATGATGGATACCCTACTAACACTACATTGATGCTAGATACCCTACTAACACTACATAGATGCTAGATACCCTACTAACACTACATGGATGATGGATACCCTACTAACACTACATTGATGCTAGATACCCTACTAACACTACATAGATGCTAGATACCCTACTAACACTACATAGATGCTAGATACCCTACTAACACTACATTGATGCTAGATACCCTACTAACACTACATAGATGCTAGATACCCTACTAATGCTACATAGATGCTAGATACCCTACTAATGCTACATAGATGCTAGATACCCTACTAACACTACATGGATGATGGATACCCTACTAACACTACATAGATGCTAGATACCCTACTAACGCTACATAGATGCTAGATACCCTACTAATGCTACATAGATGCTAGATACCCTACTAACACTACATGGATGATGGATACCCTACTAACACTACATAGATGCTAGATACCCTACTAACACTACATGGATGATGGATACCCTACTAACACTACATAGATGCTAGATACCCTACTAACACTACATAGATGCTAGATACCCTACTAACACTACATGGATGATGGATACCCTACTAACACTACATGGATGATGGATACCCTACTAACACTACATAGATGCTAGATACCCTACTAATGCTACATAGATGCTAGATACCCTACTAACACTACATAGATGCTGGATAAAGTTACAAACAAACGTTTCTTCACTTCCCTGGAGTCAACGAGCAGGAGCAGATAGCCTACAGGAACAGCACCACTCTGCCATTGCAACTCAATTTGGGTAAGTTTTTGCCATATTAAAATATAACTTTACCACCGGCAAAAATACCTCCACTCATTAAATCCATGCTCCTACTTTATAACTGCAGTACTTATGTCAAAGCAATCTACTAATATGTTTATACTAATATACTATACTAATATTTGGAAATTAGGGGTGTGACGAAATATCGTGCCACGAAATATTGCGATATAAAAACGTGACGATATGCATTGTCAAGACGAAAAACTTGATATCAGGACATAATAGGTACTATGTACGTATGTATATACGGGCTCTGCGGCTAAAGCTGCAGCCTCTTCCTTCTGCCCTGTGAGGCCTATGTCTCAGCCTCCTTCAATAGACCTTGCACAGTGCGTAGTATAGCCCACAGTTGAGTTACATATTTTTTTAAGTGCTTTGGGCCTTTTGTAAGTTATTTCTGGGTACACTGAGTTAGAATAGTGACATAATCCATTGATTTTCATATCTAAACATCATAATAATTCTACAACTGTTTTGGGCCCTTTTAGTTGGCGGCCCCATACCAGGTTGCCTACCTTGCTTAACGGTGAAGTCTGACCCTGGTGTTTTTTAGGGCTGTCAAAATTGTGTATTTATTGTAAAAAAAAAACAATATAGGTTTGAACTCTTCGAATATCTATTTTTGCGCATTATGTCCATGACACTGTGTTCTAACTGGCAGTGAGCGATGCAAAACTGTTTCTTTTTATTCCTGTCGCCCGCTTTGAAAGCCTGCAATGGACGTAGTGAAGTTGCAACGAGGAGGTATCTATAGGAAATCTCCTCATTTCGTAACGTAACGCAGAGCCTCCATCTGTAGCTGCTGTAATCCTGTAAAAAAATCCTGTAATCCTACCAATCACTGCCTTGCGGCCCGCTTGGAAAGAACCAATCAGATGCCTCCCTTCCTCCCTGCCTCCCTGCTCATACTCTACCCTTGGCGTGCACCAGCCTGAACAGCGCGTTACCGCCGCAAGTTTACTGGAGAATGGAAGAGAAAAGTCAGCCCTGCAGTAGCACTGTCGTGGTCACTGGTCATAAGGTAGCCTTGTTGAGTTGAGGTCCTCTCTCCGCTCTGTGTCTGTGAAGTAGTTAGGATGCGGCTGTGCACGTGCATGTTTGTGTGTGTGTGTGTGAGGGGGGTGGGGGGTGTTGCCTTGGAAGGAGGTGTGGAGGGGTGGGTTTAGACGGAGCTCCTGAGGCGATGCTACTTTCAAATTATGCTACCTTTCCAACATTGTCGAACCTATCTTTAATTTTCATATTCCAATATCTGTTTTTTACTGTTTAAATACATATTCAAATTTAGAATATTCATTCCCATGAACCAGAGTGTATTTCATTTTTCTATAATCAGTATTTGATCAGTTGATTTACAGTAAAGTATTGGATGAATGGCATATACTGTATAATGTTACTATAGGGCTACAGACACATGCACGTGCACTTCTACATATATGAACCTCTTGCACTTCCGCTGCTCCTGTCGCTTTTGTAATGAACCATTCACAGAAAGCTCAAATGATGCCCCAGACATGATTATGAAAATGAGCTCTCAAGGCTACACATTGTCCACACAGGAAATTCTTACATCACTCTGCTCTCTTGAAGTAGGCTATCAATAATGTTTCCATTTGCTATTCATTTTATTTTAGTCTCATTGAGCTTTTAAGAAACATTACACACTTGTATAACCACAGTCAGTAATGTTATTGAAATGTGGTCACAAACAGGCTCATATGAGGTCATGGATGTAGGGCAAGAAAAGGACACTCGGCTTCCATTCAGTGTGAACACAATGCTAACCACAGGTTGTGTAACTTTTATATATTTCCATCAAATATAGAGGTGTCCCTGGCCCATATATTATGAATAGACTGAATATATATGGGGGCAACTATTTGTTGCCACCATTGCATAAGTTGTAATAAAAGTGGTAGTGGGATGTAACCCACAGTAAAACAAGTAGATGACTGTGTTGGAACACCAGCAATAAAGCAAAGGAGTGGCAGCAAATGGGTGCAATGGACATATATGTTGTTTTTTCCTCCCACTAATATGTCAACAAAATTGAGCTTGCATTTAATGTTAAGAATTTGCAGTTTTATTTTATTCAGTCTTATTTTAAGAGGAAGATTTTAAATTTGTCTTTTTTTGTGATCAAATTTTAATTTTCAAGTCATCAACATTTACATACATATGTAATACTGGACATGGAAGAGTATACAAACATAGTATTCTTTTTTTTTTTGTCCACGTATATTATGTACGTATTTCTGCCCGACAAAGGGCTCTTATTTGCCCCTCTATTCTTTAAAATATCCCCTTTTCTCTTCACCCACCCCAGATGGCACATGGGTAAGACAACCCCAAAAAAAAATAGGAAGTGTAAAATGGAAAAGTGAAATATGTAAGGGTGTAGCTATGAGAGCGGCATCGCCCTGTCGGGGTTTATTTCACAACAATGACCCGCTAGCTGTACATTATCTCGCTTATTACACGGCTACTTACTGAAGAAATCAGTATTTTGACACAAAAACAGTCCGCCAGAGTCCAACATCAGAGCTGCGCCCATAGCAACGGTCTGCTATACATAGCAACGGACTGTTATACAGAAATTACAGACCGCAGAACGCCGTGATTGACCAATCAGAATTGAGTATTCAATACACCCGTGTATTGAATATATATATATACATATATATATATATGTATATATATATACATATATATATATATATATATGTATATATATACATATATACATATATATAGAGAGAGAGAGAGAGAAGAAGAAGAATTTTTTTTTTTTTTAAATAAAATAAAATTGTTTCTGCATTCTTGTTCCCGTTTCTAATACTATCATGCAGATTTTTTTTTATAAAAAACAAACAAAACTGGAAAATGGAAAAGTGAAATATATTTTTATATATATATACCGGTATATAAAGTAAAAAATAAAGACAAATAAATAAAATAATTAAGGAATATATATATATAAATAAAAGCATTGCAAAAGCAGTGTTGCAAATTAGATTGCAATACCCTAATTTATTGCAAATTCTGTTCAAATATAGGCAACATAAAAATGTATCAAAAGAATAAATAAAGTATGTTCATGTTTTATTGCAAATGTTAAAAGTCTCCTCAAACACTACAACATTAAAGTGGCAGTAGGCAGAATGTTTTTGGCATTATGGACAAAAATTCCATAATAACCTTTCAGCATATTGTAATTCAAGTGTTCTGAGAGATAACTAGACTTCTGCTCCTCCTCATGGCTCTGTTTTCAGGCTTTCAAAAATCTACCCGTGACGGGAGACTTTGACCAATCACAGGTCATTTCAGAGAGAGAGCGTATTGTCTGTGCTCCGGTCATGGGACCAGAACTTGGTGTTCCTCCACTAGATTTCACAATGGCGGCGGTGTCACAAACGTTCTCATTTTACAGCTAAACAGTACACTACAAGATGATTTTGAAAACATTTGAGGAGAGAAATAGGCATTACAGTAACAGAATATTGATTCATATTTGATCAGCGCTGCCTAGTTTGACCCTTTGGTCGGAGTCCGCGAGTGATTGACAGCCGGCTCTCATCCACGGTAGATGGATAGCAGACCTCAGATCAGCTCTTGATGCTTGTTTTCCTCCGGTCTGTTAAATCTTGCAGATGCCGTTAGGAGCACCAGAGGACACAGAGGAACATGATTTTTTTCAGGTTGCCTGTTTCTCTACTACTGTCACGATATAGCGACCGTTTTATAAAACCATTTTTCGTAATCATATTTGCTCCAATCTCGCCTACTGATGCGAGATGCTTTAAATCATGAGCCAAATATCTGAAGTGTTTCATTGCTGTGGGTGAATAATGCATTTTTTGTTTTAATAATAACAAAAAAATGGTCACATTTTACCAGTTGCCTGTGTCTGCCCTTTCTGTAACATTGGTTATTTTGCTTCTAGCTAGTCTGAAAATAACTCTGGCTTTTTTGAATGTTTTTGGTAACCTGGCAACAGTAGTCAAGTGGAGAAGTGTCTGCTGCTTTCCTTGCCAATGGATGCTCTTTTCCTCTGTCTCTCCTTTCTCATTCACTCTTAATGTATGTCTGAAAAATGAGATGGAAAAATGATATTAATGGAATAAGTTGTCATTCTTACATTCATCTATTAAATGATATGAACTTTGGGTGATTATCTGGATGACTTATACTGTATATTTTGTAAATGTTCTTATTCAATATGCATATTTTATGAAATAAGCGGAAGACACATACACATTTATGTTGTCAGTGTACTCTTATTTTGAAAGCTTTACCTATGGGTTGTTAAGATGTTACAAGCATCTCATTGGAAGAGGATAATCGTGTTTATGTTTGTGCCATCACATTTATTATTTATTAGACGCTCTGTGACCTGTCCACAGATGGACCCCATCATACACTACAGGAAGCTCCACGCTGTGGCTGACTGCATAGGAAACACCCCAATGACAGCAGATATTCTAGATATTCCCGCCTTTTCTTTTCAACTGAGCCCCCTTGTGTTTCTCTCCACAGTAGCAGGGAAGCGGTGGGTGGGCCTTCAGTGCCTCAGGATCTCTAGACACCTGCTAACAGAACACTACAATGCGTGAGTAGAGCTTTATTTTGCACCTCTGTCCCCACGTCTACACAGTCCTCTGAAGAAAGGCGGTCCAATTCAGCCATAGGTCTGCACCCTTCTCCAGGGCTATTAAGCAGACTTTTCTCAACTCCACACTGAGATAATAGTGCAATAAACTAATTAAGACTAAATGCCTTAACGCACGGGGGGGGCGTGACGAAAACCAATACGAAAATGCAAAATACTCGCCTGCGAATATTATATATCTAGGGCTTTTATTGTGAAAGATAAGAACGGAAGGAGTGGATCTGGTCTGCGCTGCCTTTGTCAGGGTTGAAAGGAGTAATAAAGTTTGTCATCTTGGTTCCGACTACGAGGCCTCCGTGTTGTTGTTTCGTACATATAGACGCAACTCGACCCGTTCTGCACAACGTGATTGGTTGATGCCTTTATGCGGGGTGTGAAAGGTCAGAAAATCAACCTCGTTCCAGAAAAGAAATTGCGTTCTGTGGGAATTTATTAGGGCACGGTCACACATGCATAAAATTAAATTGGCGAATATTATTGACATGCAAATTAATCGCACAAAAAAAAAAACGACCGCTGTTTGTAACGGCCTTTAGAGTCTGCAGCCATTCTAGCAGCTCTAAAGGGCTAAATGATAACATACTCACACTGACAATGCTAACATGCTGATGTTTAGCGAGTATCATTTACCATGTTCATTTGCTAACATTTGCTAATTAGCACTTAACAGAAAGTAAAGCTGAGGCTGCTGGGAATGTCATTAGTTTAGCAGGTATTTGGTCATAAACCAAAAAATTGGAAAAATGTCATGGGAATCCATCTGATTATTGTTGAGGTATTTCACTAAAAGACAAAAATGTTGACCTGCTGTTGGCGCTAGAGTAAATGTCAGCAGGGTTCATCCTGACACTTCGATGAGACCCACCCCGCTTAGTTGCTGTTGCTATGTCTGTTGAGTGTTTCAATCTTGTCACTCAAATTTACCACTCAGGATTTGAAACAATGAGGTAGACAAAAGCAGGCTTCTTATTTCTAGTTGACGGTCATCGATTTTGACTACTGAGAAATGGTCGTCGGCAGAATGTATCAGCTGTAGCTAATAAGTGTTTGCTCCGTGAGTTGGTTTGTTGCTTTAAAACAAGTCATGCTAAAAGTGTGAGGCTAAAGCTATGGAGGAGAATTTAGCCCTGGTTCGCGTCCGAAATTCCACATTGACATGCTATTTAGTACGCTAAATCAGTATGAGATTTTTTTAGTGTGTCCGAAACCTTAGTATGAAACCAATAGTATGCGAATTGCATACTATTTCTGATGAAATATTTCAGTATGCAACACTGGACACTATGGCAGCATAAATATCCCACAATGCAATGTGGCAGTAATGACAGACAGCTCTGCAACATCAATAACGCTTCAATTTAACTGTAAATATAAGATTCCACTTTGCTAGTTGTAATATATAGTTTGAATTAATTCAGACTTTGATTCTCACAAACCGTTGTTTTCGTCATATGAGGTTGGCACAGGCTACTATGGTTACACGTCTTCAACCAGGAGGCTCTCAGGAAGTGAAGACATAAATTACTGCTCAGTGCGTCCAAAAAAATACATACTACTGTTTATTCACACAAAAGCATGTTGAACGATAGTACTGTACACCTATTGAGTATGTAGTGCATAGTATATTTAATTTTTTACAGTCAGAATGGGAGGAACATCCGATGAAAATAAAATATTTTCAGAGTCAGAACTGTAATGATATTACTTAATTAATATTAGTACTCTTATCAGTACTCGACAAGTACCCAAATATAAGTACCAGTACCACTAAAAAAGTGGTATCGATGCATCCCTAATTTTAATGTTGACATCCCTGAGCTTCCATATAGTACTGACTTAACTTGCACTGATCACATCTTATCATACGATCATGCATTATTTTTGGTTTAACAATGTTGAAAGCCAGTTTGTGGCATATATTAAAGTTAATAGGAAGAATAACCACAAGACAAGAGCATAAAACTGAACGTTTTTAGTCCTTGGTGAAATGTGCATTTGCTGCTCTTTGAAAGGTTTGATATTGTACAAAGTGTAATCTTTCCTTGTTCAAGTAATTTTAATTTCTTCTTCTAGTCTAGCAAAGTAAGACTAATATAAAATACAAGTAGATGACAAATACGCTTAATCAGTGTATCAGCTGATACAAGATAAAAAAAAAAGAAAACAGGGTAGGCCCAATAATCACTGTCTCAGAGGGTAATACAATTGCAAAGGACTTGATGTACTGTATGTACGTTGATGATATATTATTAAAATGATCAACAAAAACATATAAAATATTAACATACCGGTTGTCATTCTAATAATGAAATCAAATTGGATGCTAATTATGTATTTTCAAAAGAGTCTAAATATCTAAATATATTTTTGAACCCAAAATACATTTGTTGTTCTAGTACATTTGTACTATCTGCCCTGGTACATATAAACAGTAAATTGCTAATTAAATGTGTAGGTGGTAACTGTTCACATGAATGTGGAGGGAAAAAAAGCTGATAATGGTGACAATCAAAATCACGGGGGTGGCATTTTTACTTCTAATTTCTTTTCTGGATATTTTTCTTGTGTGTTATTTTGTTAACAGAACATTAGCTTATTAAATCGTGCACACATGTCATATGGGATGATGTACGTGTCGTTTTTAAAGGACAGTCGAGAGAAAACAGAATGGACACCTGCGTCTGGAATGGTCTCTTCCACTATTCTGCAAGCCTCCCCTGAATGAGTCATCCAGCCAGCTCCTCATTGGATAAAACCATGCCATCCCAAGGGATTGCCTTGCAGAGGCAGAAAGGCCTTGCTTCCATTCACAGAAACATTGGTATGCCAGCCTGCTATTTCATTCACATAAAAGACTAAATATTGCATGCTTTTTGTCCTCCGCTCGTATCCTCCTTTGTCTTCTTGCCTCCTCTTTTCATTTGTGACCGCCTGCCTGTTCTTCCCTGCTTTTGTGTTTGCCTTTTTTTTTCTGAGGAGAGAAGGCAGACGTGCTGTCTTTTTTTTTTTTTCTATATATGCCAGGCAGGAAAGAGAGATGTTGGGAGGGACTGCAGTGCGAAATCTGCAGCAGAGTGAGAGCGGAAGCTGCTTATGAATGAGTGTCAGTCTTTCGGCTTTGCTAGATGCTCCTGAGGACATTTTACATGAATGGTGTCTGGCTGTGTGCTTTCCGCTACCGGGGAGACAAAGATGCTTCATTGCTGCTCGTTTTAAGGAGACTCTTGGGCTTTTTTCTGTCATCCTTTCGGTTGTTTCATTGACTCATCTGCCTGAGAAACGTGTCGTTCATACTGTTCTTTTTTTTTTTAGTTGTGTCATTCATGTAATTCAACCTGGACCAATTGCTGGGTATTGTAGACAAGCTGCTTCCTTGTTGTGAACTGGATTTTTTTTAATCCTTTGTTGCAGAATACTGATCTGCACATTAGACGAATGGTCTCACAACATTTTAATGGGAAAAATAGCTTTATTCATTTTTTGCGTTAATGCCTGGTTATTCATATTCTGTGCAGAAACAACAAGTGTATTAAGTCGTCATAGGTTTTTAAAGTACATAACTGAGAACCAGGAGTGATGTCTGCCCATATTCTGCAGCTATTATAAATTAACATGGACAATATATTAATGATGTTGCGTATTTCCGGTCATGCTAAAATTTGACTGTATTGTTGCTTTCAGTGATTCACAGTATATTTAGGAAAATTACATCTTTATAAAACATTTAGATAGAGATTTTATTCTTGAATCAAAGATTTTTGTTAATTTGGCAGGATTGAAGCTGTCAATGAAATGGCTTCTAGTTTTTCATTTCATTTATTATCATTTATGTGATTAGTTTATCGTGCGAATCATCCTTTTATCACAACTTTTATCCATTTAATAAGATATTAATTGTGTATAACGTGAATTCAAGCAGAATATTCTCAATAATTATGTTGCTGAGTTAAATAATCAAGCCATCTCTCATTCTTAATTTCCGTTTCTCAGAAAAACAAATGAGAAGGAAATAATTACAGAGAATAAACATCAGACTGGGGAATTTAAAAATTGATTGGTTCTAGTGTGCTGTAAGTGGGAGTTTTTTTTTTTTTTTTCTCCCTCCGACAGGAAGTGATTTGCAGTGTTCAGCAAGCCTTTTGTTGAGAAGGTTTTCTCAGATCAGTGAGTCATGCTTTAGCTCTGAGCCAGCAGGCAGGCAGGCAGCAGTCAGTAGAGAGTATTTGCTCTTCCCTCGCAGTATCCGTGATCATCGACAACATAGACCTTTCTCTTGTTTGCTTTACTTTTTGGATTTTTGAGGCTAGAAATCAGCAGCAGCATCACCGCTGGAAACCAAACAAGCTGCACCACAACACTGGCAGCCTTTTAGAGACCTCTCCATCCTCCTCTTCCTCTGCTTCAGTGCTGTGTTTCCATGGATTGTGTCTGTATATTTCTCTCTGACGGATTGGATTGCAGCTCTGGATTTTACTGAGAGCAGATTGGACTTTGGCGACAGCAGCAGCAGCAGCAGCAGCAGCAGCAGCAGCTCAACACAACCACCACTGTAACCTCAATAGAGAAAATTACAGTCAGGTGGCCTGTGATTGCTAAAAGGCGTTTGCTGCCTGTACCGCCGCTGCTATGTTACAGGAGAGGGTAATCAGCACGGCTCAGCCACGTCTGCCAGCACACTTGTGAAAGAGGCAGGCTGTGCGTGTCGGTTGGTGGAGAGAGGGGAGAGAGCAAGAGAGAGAAGGGTATGCTTCACCGTACCAAATACAACCGCTTCAGGAATGAGTCAGTAACGTCCGTCGATGAGCTTCTCCACGGCCTGTCCATGAACCCCAAGGTCTCGGCCACCCCCCAGTCTGCAGCCGAGACATCTTACACACCCCCGAACGAGGTCCAGCCCTCCTCCGCCACCACTGCTTCCAGCACCCCCACCGGCCACGGCTCTGACCACCTGGAAGATGGAGGCACCACCCTCTGTACCCTCATCAACAAGGTGTCAAGCCTGAAATTCAGCAACTCAGGCAGCTTGCTGGGCATCAAGGGTCTGCCCTCGGCTGTCAAGGACCTGGCTGTGTCTAAGCTGCAGGGGGGTGGGGGATCGGGCTCAGGCAGCTCCAGTGGCCCGAGCCCCAGCGCGGCGACAGCAGCAGCAGCAGCAGCAGCAGCAGCAGCAGCAGCAGCAGCCTCTGGTGTGGGCGGCTCTCTGTGCAGCTCGGCCTCCCATTCAACCCCCTGCTCGCAGCTGGAGCCAGCCGTCAGCATGAGCAAGAAGAGCAGGCTGGACGAGCACCAGCCCGGCGGAGACGACTGGCATCCAGGTGGAGGTGGAGGTGGAGGTGGTGGACTGGTGAGCAAACCCCCCAGAGGATGGCTACACTCGAGCGAGAAGATCTCAGGTCCAGGAGTGACATACATTGTGAAGGTTGGTGGTCTCATTTCTCATTCTTTACCCATTCTCTCTTTTCTTTCAATGACTCAAGCTCAGCTACCTGCAAGAGAAAGGGGTGGGGGGGTGGGGTAAGGAGAGATAATGTAGATTCATTGGCACATCACAACATGCCCTTGAGTGGGTGTATGTAGGTTGGCTACAGCAGAAGGCTGAGTGAAGGAGCAGCGACCAGAAAATAGACATTGAATAATTCAGGAAATAGAGAAGGTCAACATTGGGAAGAAGTAGAGAGAAAAACCTGCGATGTGAAAACATAAAACAGCATTTTGAGCCTGCTGCAAACATTTCAATTCATACGGTCTGTCTTCTTGTGGATGTGGAACCACAGCGTTATGCTTTTGTAACCATGGTGATATGTTATTTCTGTACATCGTGCATCTCTATGGCTGTTTCAGCTCGCCGACAGTGAAATGGTGGAATAGGAAAAAAAAAAGCGACATACAGTGCATGTTTGTCTCATAGCATCTCATATTAATGTTGTTCAGCCATCATTAAAGGGGCACAAGTTGGCGCACAACTACGAGAGCTGTGAATGTCATCATGCCGGCAATGAGTCACTAGCATGAGGAGTGATGATGCTGAGCCCTGGCTCTTCAAGGTGTAAAGTGAATGGAAAAAAATGGAGCAAACCATTTTCACTGAATGTGTGCATTTGCCCTGAACATCTTTTTTATTCATGCAGCACATTAAAAATGTAAATGTCTTTTCTGAATGAGCATACTGAAGAGCATTGCCGGGTGAAACGTGTTATATTTCAAATCAAGTTACACAGTATGATTGCCATCATATGACACCTACAACTCGCCTGAACAAAGCCTACAGTATCTGTGACCAGCGTGACATTCCATTAACTGCATTAAGGACGGGAGCGCTTATTTGTCCAGTCAATGCCGCTGAAAGCATCCACACTGTGAGAGAGGAAATGGGTCTGGTCCGCGCTCCCTCCCCGCCCCCCCCTCTGCTTTTCCTGTGGTTTGAGGTCCTGTGTGTATTGAGTTCAACGCGGTGTTATGCTCACAGCACTTTTAATTAATGTCATGTGGTCACTCCTCACGCATCATGCACCATTACTCTAAAGGGACATTGATTGACAGTGACACTGTTTACACTCACACTTTTAGCCCATGGTAGCTATGTGTTTATTCAAAAAAAGGAGTCCACAACAAAAAGATAAATCCCAAAACAATAAAGCTCCGTAGAGCTGAGGGGAACTGCAGATTTGTAGGGCTGTGTTGGCAAGAATCTGGCAATACGATACGTATCACGATACAGGGGTTACCATTCAATATATTGCGATACTGTAAGCAAGGTGATCTATTGCGATTTTTTAAAATCTGAAATCTAATTTTAGGAAAACTGTCATAGTATAAAGAACACACCACCATATGCATGAATCTGAGTAAAAAAAAGTTTACTTTTTTTATGCAATCAGAACAGTGGGACCTGCATTTGCATTTATCACAGTCTCTGTAACATCCAGCATCATAGCATCAATGATTTTGAGAATCAATGCAATATCACAAAACATAATATCACGATTCATCGCGACCCCTTTCACAAATAGTCTTGTGATCCGTTGTTAATTTAAAAATATTGGTTACTGCTTTAATTATAGTAACCACCATCCTTTTTGAATTTGTTAGTATATTGTAATAATTATTTACTGCTCGTGCCTGTTCATCGTCCTTATTTGGTGCAGATTTTTCATGCTGTTCAACATTTATAAATACTCTTTTCATCAATTCATTAAGCCTGTTTATTAGACAAGTGCTTTATCCTCTTGACCTGACACATCCTGTCTAGACTGTACAAACCTGGCTGTATGATTCTAATGTACTAGGGCTGCAACTAACCATTATTTTCATTGTCGATTAATTGATTAGTTGTTTGGTCTATAAAATGTCAGAAAATGGTGAAAAATGTTGATCAGTGTTTCCCAAAGCCCAAGATGACGTCCAAAAATGTCTTGTTTTGTCCACAACTCAAAGATATTCAGTCTACTGTCATAGAGGAGGAAAGAATTGTTGCAGCTCTAATTAATACTCATTTCATCAACCTACTTCATTTAGGCTATTTATTGAACGAGTGCTTTAACCTGTTGACCTGACATATAGTATCCAGTCTAGACTGGACTGTATAATAAAATGTTTCTAAAGTAAGCTGTAGCTGTACACATTATAGAACAACAACACCTTTAACCTGAGTGCAACTAAAATACATGAAAGCCACTGTTTATATTTTGAAATAGGGGTGTAGGGGCTGGGTAATATGACGATATATATACCGTCAAAACAATTTAAAAATATCTATTGTATATATTCTTCTATATCGTCTCTACCGCAATATAGGATAGGCCTATATTTATTTATTTTTTCTCTCTATAATCTCACTTAAAACTGTTCATTTTGCACTGAAGTTCTTAAAACTAGAAAATACTCTTCTACTTTTCATTTGTCAAGTATTTAATTCATAGGGGAGCATACAAAAAATAGGCTTTACCATGTGGTTATTTTATACAAACTATTTATGCATTGAATTACCAGAAAAGATGCTATATTGTGATATATATATATATATATATATCGTTACCGAGATATGAAATTATCTATATCGTGATGGAAGTTTTGGCCATATCACCCAGCCCTTTAGGGGTGTCGCTACATACCATTATTGACGATAACTGAGATATTTAAAAATTATATATTGATATTGTTTTAATTATACACATATGATAATATCGTGTTAATAATCCAGAGCCTCTTAAATTATTTTATATAAACAGTTCACGCTTTTGAGTGCAATTCATCTGCCAAAAAAGAGACAAAACACACAAAAAAACTAAGTTAAAGGGGACATATCGTGCTCATTTTCAGGTTCATGCTTGTGTTTTGGGTTTCTACTAGAACATGTTTACATGCTTTAATGTTCAAAAAACACATTATTTTCCTCATACTGTCTGTCTGAGTGTACCTGTATTTACCCTCTGTCTGAAACACTCCGTTTTAACGCATTTCTACGGAATTGCGTTGCTAGGCAACAGCCTGGGTCCATGTTTACATCCTGTCAGCTGATGTCATTCACATACACTGCAACAGGAAATAAACTGGGACACATTTAGTATGTTTCCGTTTAAAACTGTGAAATGGTCTAAATATTATAGATTTGTGACATCACAAATGGACAGAAATCCTGACGGCTTGTTTCAAACGCACAGTTTCTGAATACAGGCTGTGTGTATTTGTCCATGGATTACGTGTTTTGATACTTTCACAGTATTTATAAATCACTTAAACCTGCTTTATAATATGATAGACATGAAAATAATTTTTTTTACAATATGGGACCTTTAAAGATGAATTTGACTGATAGCATTTTTTATTTTATTTTTATTTTTTCAAATTTGTATAGATATCACGATAATATTGTTATCGTGAATTCTTTTGGCCTCGATAATCGTGCAGTGAAACTGTGACATTGTGACAGCCCTAACTGGAAAAATACAAAATGGTCAAAATTTATGTGCACAACATCCAAAAACTCCAGGAAGCAACAACTGTAGCCAGTGTGATATATGACTTGTATTTGTCTGTTATGAAGCCAATAGTGTGTATGTATCTGTATAGTTTTGTTAGTGCAACTAACTAAAAGTTGTGTCGTTCACTGGGATCATTCATGGGCTCTTCAGAGCGGGCATCCCATTGATTTTCATAATTAATTTGAAGTTCAGTTTTAATGTGTGAACCATTTACAGCATGAGAGGAAAAACGTCTTCATGTTGTGCTCAGAATAGGTCTCTACCAATTTTAGAACAGTCTGATATATTTTTAGCCCGGCTGAATAGTGCACTTCAAACTCACCGTTCTGAAAATAGATACAAATTTGCAAACGTCATGTTGACAAAATGGTATTTCTTTGCTGGTGCAAAACGCTCACTGGAGACAAGAGGGCCTCTTAATATGAAAATGATGATACTAGTATAACTTCTTTCTGTGAAGGAGTGGAAAATAGAAATGTTAGTGCGTCTGGATGTCTTGTTTTGTTTACAGCCAGATTATGAATGTGATTTTGATGACGATAGGTCAGCACAAAATGTTCTCAGTCTGTACAATATTAATCAGAGGAGGGGTTGTAATGTGAGTAGGTGGCTGGTGGTGCTGAAGATCACCTCATGTGGCATAGTAAACACGCTGATGCGGTTTCCAAATCACTTCATGTTTTTATTCCAACTTTTATGTCAGACTTTGGCTTTGTGAAAACCATGAAACACATTTGCTGATGTGATACAGGTTGAGGTCTGCTTGCAATTCTTATTTACACATGCACAAGCAGATGAAGGTGGGATGAAAGGATAATAACTGAAATCACCAATATAACATTCAGTCACATCCCTTTTATATTAATATATACAGTATATACTGTATATATACACCGATCAGCCATAACATTAGGACCATTAAGTCTGCGGCTACGCAGCCCCATACGCAACAAACTGCGTGTTTTGACACCTTTCTATCAGAACCAGCATTAACTTTTTCAGCAATTTGAGCTCTAGTAGCTCTTCTATTGGATCGGACAACACGGGCCAGCCTTCGCTCCCCTCGTTGGCCGCCCATGACCCTGTCGCCGGTCCACCGGTTTTCCTTCCTTGGACCACTTTTGGTAGGTCCTGACCACTGCAGACCGGGAACATCCCACAAGACCTGCAGTTTTGGAGATACTCTGACCCAGTCGTCTAGCCAGCACTATTTGGTCCTTGTCAAAGTCGCTCACATCCTTACGCTTGCCCATTTTTTCTGCACATCAATTTCAAGGACTAAAAGTTTCACTTGCTGTCTAATATTCCCCCCCCCCCCCCCCACCCCACTGCCAGGTGCCATTGTAACGAGATAATCAATGTTATTCACTTCACCTGTCAGTGGTCTTAATGTTATGGCTGATCAGTGTATATATATAAAATAGCCAGCAGGGGGCGACTCCTCTGGTTGCAAAAAGAAGTCTGATTGTAAAGAAGTCTATGATGAGAAATGAGCCTACTTCTCACTTGATTTATTACCTCAGTAAACATTGTAAACATGAGTTTATGGTCTCAATCTCTAGTTTCAAGTCTTCTTCAATACAGCATGATGTTCATTTAGTAAATTATGGTCCCATTTAGAGTCAAATAGACCATAAAGCAGGTGATGCTTTAGGACATGGCTACCTTGTGATTGACAGGTTGCTACCACGGTGTTGTCCGGTCTGGGAGTTGTCTGTGTTTTCGTCTTCAAACTTTAACCCTTTCACAGTGTGTTTTCACTTCATGAACATAAATTATAACCTTTTTAGTCGACAAAAATGTCTTATTCAGCGTTCGGTTGTACGTAGCTCCACCTTCTTGTGCCACTTCTGGTTGCAAAAACCCAAGATGGCGACGGCCAAAATAACGAACTCGAGGCTTCAGAACAGCAGTCCACAAATCAACGTGTGACGTCATGGTGACTACGTCCGCTTCTTATATACAGTCTATGTATTTGTCATCAGACGGTTGGGTATTTGGTATTCTAAAAGCAAGATCATCAACTTAAAGTTACACTGTGGACTTTTATTATAAACAGACAAATGTATCTTTTCTTATCAAAATGCATTGTATGTGTCCTTGAGGTCTAACAATCATGTTGAATGCATTTCCTTCCTCATAAAACATATACATGTTTACATCCATGTTTGCTAGTTAGCAGCCTTCTTCTTTGCCGCCTTTTCTTGGCACAAGTATCTATGGTGTGTCACTGCCAACGACCGTCGATCGGTGGACTAACCTGTAACTGGCGACAGGAAATTGTATTGTGCCGCTGCACACTTTTTAGCATGCATATGTGTCCTTGTGCATGTGTACAAGATACAAACAAATCAGGGATTTGTTCACAAGAACACTGCTCCATAGTGCTGGGATTTCTAGAGTTAGCCCCTGGTTTCTAGGTACTTGAGTTTATGTTGTAGTGATTTGGTTTACATTGAAGGACTGCAGTTATTTGAGTTGAGTTGAGTTACAGTATTTCAGGTGTGTTTTTCTGTACAAGATGATGTGCCAGTCATGAATGTAACTTTTGACATTTTTGCTTTCCAGTATCTGGGCTGTATAGAAGTCCTCCGGTCGATGAGATCCCTGGATTTCACCACAAGATCACAAATCACAAGGTATGTCCACACTTTGTGTTCTGACTTTTCATGATTCACTAGATTTCCTTTAAAAACAAATCCCAGTAAATCAGTTATTATTCCATCAGATGATAAATTGTTTAAGCCAACACGTAAGTGATTATTTGTTAACATAAAGACTAAAATATAAGTAACTATCTAAAATTATTCCTTATGGGTTATTTTTGGCAATTTTTTTAAAGGTCTCATATCACGCTCATTTTCAGGTTCATACTTGTATTTTGTGTTTCTACTAGAACATGTTTACATGCTTTTAATGTTAAAAAAAACTTCATTTTTCTCATACTGTGCCTGAATACTCTTGTATTTACCCTCTGTCTGAAACGCTCCGTTTTAGTGCATTTCAAAGGAATTGCGTTGCTAAGCAACAGCTTGGGTCCATGTTTACTTCCTGTCAGCTGACATACACTGCAATCGGAAATCGTCTTGAAACACGGACCAAGGAGTCTAACGCACGCGCGAGTCAGAGGGTGCAAGCAAAACCCTGTGGCGCAATGAAAGTGAGGCCAGTCTCGCCCGCACCGTCGGGGAGGTGGAGCGTGAGGACCAGAATGATAGTGACGAGAGGTTAACGTTGCGCTGCTGTAAAGTGGTATCGGTGCCGTTGTATCGGAGCCGTTTGCAAGTACGAGTACGAGTACATGAGCACAGTATCGGACCCGATACCCGATACTGGTACCCGATACTGGTACCCGATACACGATACTGGTATCGGTATCGGTGCATCCCTAATTAATATATTTAGTTTTGCCTACTAAAACTTTATTTTTCAAGAAAATCCTGCCTGCCTTAGCAAATATAAACTTAGATTAAAAGCAGAAAATGAATATCTGTATTAATGAGGTTCAATCAGCAATCCACCTCTTCTAAAAAAAAACACATTTTAAAACATGATAGGATTTTGATATTTTATCTATCTAGAGTACATTTAGGGTGCCTGTTATCACAATTTGTCTGCATGGGATTTTCTGTGACTCCATGTAAATCTTTGAAATCACCAATGACCAATGTGCAACGAGGCAAAGGCCAACAGTGAATCGGTTTGTGTCACGTCCACTTTTATGCTTGACTTCCTGAAGTCAGACTAACGTTAGCTTGTAAGGCCACACAACAGTAGTCTTTCTCTCTCTCTCTCTCTCACTATGTGTGTTTGTGTTTCCTCTAATAAAAAGAGAGAGACAAACAGAGAGAAAATGTTATGTCTCATGCTATTGCTATTATAAGATTTCGCCTTTTCTAAAAGAACCTACTGCTGTGCGTGATTTATCCACGTAGAAAGGATACAAAAATGAACGTTTCCGTTTCTGTCATGAAACCAATATTCACTTTGTCTCAGAGGAGAATTTGACTTTTCTGCATCAAAGCAGCTCTATCTTAAGCCACTATTTAATCCACACATTGTTGTCTTTTACATAGAAATGACAGCACGGCGATGGCCGATGCAGATAAAACGGTTCACTTCACATCTTAAAGACAGTTTTAGATTTCACTCTGCGATGTGTAGCGCTGTATATCAGATACAGTTGCAGTGCATTTGTAATATTCCCTATAGTGCCATATAAAACACTCTACGCTGCATATTGAATCTAGACTCAGGTCTCTTGTGGCCGAGGTGATTTAATTTTATGTGGAACAACCTGTAGAGTTCAGGCACACTGTAAATACAATATATTCTTTTAGTTTAGTGTATTTACTTCTTTGTTTTTTTGTCTTTTCTCTCATTTTTTATGGATAAGTCATATTTCATCCTCCATATATAGACAGATTGCAGCACCATCAAATTAATTGTTACATTCATAAATAAAGTAGGGCTGCAACTAACGATTATTTTCATTGTCAATTAACCTGACGATTATTTTCTCGATTAATCGATTAGTTGTTTGGTTTATAAAATGGTGAAAAATGTCGATCAGTGTTTCCCAAAGCCTAAGATGACGTCCTCAAATGTCTTGTTTTGTCCACAACTCAAAGATATTCAGTTTACTGTCACAGAGGGGTGAAGAAACCAGAAAATATTCACATTTAAGAAGCTGGAATCAGAGAATTTTGACTTTTTTTTTCTTAAAAAATTACTCAAACCGATTAATCGATTATCAAAATAGTTGCCGATTAATTTAATAGTTGAGCTCCAAAATAAAGCAATAATAATAACACGAAACACAGGAAGTTAAAATAAAAACAAGGCAGTTAGAAGTGACAAGTTGAAAATATATCGACTTACATTTACTGTACATCGAGCCTGAATAGTCCAGTAACTCTCACATCCGACAATGCAAAGGTATGACAGATAAGAAATATTAGCCGTAATAATAATAAGTAATTGATGGTAAAGAAAAATAAATCTTAAGAACTGAGTTATTAGATTATCACATAACAATTAGAAACCACACCAGCTCATGTACCCTTGAATATACTCTACCTCTAGATCTAAATTGGCTCATTAGCTAATGTTGGCATTAGGGCTGTCACCATATCAGATTTCCACTACACGAATATGGTGGCCAAAAGAACTCATGATAACGATACTATCGCAACATTTAAAATACTTACACGTTGTTTTTTCCGTAAGATAATCTTCACAAATTAACACCACTTTTATGATTTTTGAATTGTGAAAGCTAATGCTAGGCTTTAAACAAACTACATCACAATGGCATGAGTGCGAGTATACACAACGAGGCTGTAACGGCGGACGAGTCGGCGTGATGACGTTTAGTTGTCTCATTTAGCCACTTATTAGCAACTTCCTTTTTAAAGACACGTAAAAGACTCAAAATTCACTAGTGGGATATTTAGTGACATATTTTATATTATAGAACAAAACGTTAAAATCTCTTAAAGGAACTGTTTGTAACTTTTTAAGCGTATAAATGTACCGGGTCGGGACACATGCGCGCTCGCATATGCGCGTTCGCGTGTAGCCGCTGCCTCTCCTTCTTTGCCTGCTTGCATTCACTCAGACAGCGCGCGCGTTCTCGCTCCACCTCTAAACATGAACGCGCTGACTCCACACTGCAGAAGAGTTAGTTTAGCTCTGAGAATATCTAGTGAATGTACAGTGGACGTTTGGGCAGAAATAAATGCTGCAGCTCCTGCAGACCAACAGAGGTTTCCCGTGTCTTGGGAAGTGACGGAGCTCTGCACAGAGATACGTTATCGTCTCGTTACCGACCGGGTGCCGGTGTCTCCTCTGCTCTCTCCGGCTGCGGGCGGAGAGAGCAGGGAGACACGCTGCAGAGCCCCGCTCCCTCAGCCTGCGCTGAGGCAGGAAAAGCCAACACTAGGATCAGATCTAAATCATGTTAATGGAGAGACCTTTATCTGGTCAGCTAACATTACTGCCAAGCAGCTGAAATATAGAGTGATATTGTGGTTTTAGCTGACGTGTGTCGCCTCACTGTTTTGAGCGATGCTCGTTCAGGTATATTTAGAGCGAGCAAGCGCGAGCTCGACGCTGACTTTCGTTGATTTCACGGCCACAGGCGTCGCTGTTAACAAGCATTTCTGAAAGTTACAAATAGTCCCTTTAAGCTAGTGTTAACCACAGACCTTATTTCAGGCATCTAACTAAAAACCTATAGGGAATGGGAATCGCAGAGCATTCTGGGGCACGCAGCCATTTTTGGAGGGTAGCATACGGAGCTACAGTAGACTATAGTCAACAGTCATTATCGTATGTATATAATGTATAAAGTACGTGCGAAAGACGAAGACCCATATAAACAGAAGCTAACAGACAAAGGGGCCATATATTACAAATTGAAGTTAGTTTAGGATATTGATCCTTATGAATTAGGAGGACCTTGACAGTTTGCCACCCATTACAGTCACTCATGTGTTTTGGTGTTAATGAACAAAAATATGTAAATCTTTGGAGGCCGATGTCCAATTTACAAACGGGTAGGTATATGATGTCAAGATCTACAAGCCAAATGCCAACTACACAATCATCCGGACAATGATAAGCTAGCTAATGTCATGCTAACGGAATACAAAACGTCGGCTAATACTGCATAAAATAATCTACCGGTATCTTGCAAAATGGAACCCATAACGTTAGCCTACCTTTGTGTCTGACTATACAGTATATTATATATACTACAATTTTTGTGTTATCTTGTGATCATTACATTATTAGCATCAGCGGATGTTGAATTGCTTTGCTTTTTGAAGCTAGCAAGCTAGCTAACTTTGTTAAGATCAAATGGATACAAATGACCTGTGTTAATGTTACACTATGTAATTAGTTAGCTATAGTTTGCCCAACTTGTCTCATCAAAGTCGCATTATGGTAAAAAAAAATTAACATTTTGACAAAAAGTGAGTTAAATCGTACTTAGAACCGATTGCATAGCCACTGATTTGACTGAGAGGAACAGGACAATAAAGTTAGTGGGCAAAGAAAAAAGGTCAGCAGCTACTGGGCGTTCCTGTTCTACGGAAACCAATGATCTATGTGGCTGCAATCAGACTATACAGTCAAAAATGTCGGACTTGCTGCCGGTGACGTCACATTACCTATTCAAAAAACCCATTGACTTCGAGACGAGGGAACCGGAAGTGCTAAAATAACTAATTTCCGGGTTGTAGGACTCATACCTGTAGCACTCTATAGGCAGTGACCTCATTTAGGATCATAGTGGCCCGACAGAATATTTTGTAGTAGCTGTAAATACAGTCTCAACTTAATGCCAAACATAACGGTGATTCTGTGGCTGTTTATGGTCACCATCTTGGCTTCACCCTCCTCTCGCCCTCCCTCTAGGGAAGCCATCAGCCTGGTGTGTGAGGCCGTTCCGGGGACCAAAGGAGCTCAGCGGAAGAGAAAGGTACGTGGATGGACAGAGAGGGAAGGAAAGAGGGAGGGATGAAGTGATGCTCACACTGAGAGCGCGGAGAGAAAATGAATGTTAGTGAAAAGGTACAGTAGACAGAAAAAGAGGAAACAGCATTAGATATTCATTTACCCTTCCACGTTCTATATATAGCATCGCCTCTGTACGTTCTTCTTCTCTCATCCTTTCTTCATGTAAAAAGAGAGGGAAAACAGAGACAGATGGAGAGAGAGAGAGAGGAAGAAATGATGAGAGATTGTACTTAGAGGAGAGAGAGAGAGAGATGAAGAGGTATGGGACTGTATGTGCGTGGGCGTAGCTCCAACCCACGATGCATTGCACACCGCGCACAGTGCTTAGTGACTCATGTAGTGCACAATATCTGTGATCAGGAGGCTGAGCTAGTGTGTGTGTGTGTGTCTGTCGTCCGTGTGTGTGTCTGTGTGTGTGCATGTACATGGTGTGTGTCCACAGTGTGTTCGAGGAGACTGTGTCTTAATGTGGGGTGTGAAATGAAGCATTACTCTGCTCTCTAGAGCTTGTTCAAATGTCAGGGAAGAGCATATAACACCAAATCAGCGCCGACTAGTTTCTCTCTCAGAATAGATGTAAGATATAAGATATAATGTTATTTTGGCTGTGTGACAAATGCACTATGGTGAGATCAGCTTCACACTGAGAATTTTGAATGGGGGTTTGGCTAATTATATCTGGCCGCTTTGCCTCGTCTCTTCATCAAAATCAACTTCAGTCCCTTATTAGTAGATGAAATGTGCACGGCCCTAACTGTAATCCATAAAAATATTGAACAATAATGTTTCCTCTGTATTCATTTACTAGTGGTGAAATGACACTTTAATGGATAATACTCCTTAACGGAATAGTTTGCCATTTTGGGAAGTATGCACTTATTTGCTTAGACTTAGTAAATATGAAGCTACACCTAGCAGCAGGTTAGCTTAGCTTAGCATAAAGCCTGCAAACAGGGGGAAACAACTAGCCTGGCTCAGTCCAAAGGTGACACAATCTGCCTACCAATACCTCTAAAGCTCAATGATTAAAGCTGCAGTGGGTAGAAATGGAGCAAATATGATTAAAAATATTTTTTTCCATAAAACGGTCACTATATCCTGACAGCAGTGCATGAGACAGGTAATCTGAAAAAAATCATGTGCCTCTGTGTCCTCCAGTGAATCAATATTCTGTTACTGTAATGACTATTTCTCGCCTCAAATGTTTTCAGAATCATCTTCTAGTGTACTGTTTAGCTGTAAAGGGAGAAAGTTTGTGACCCTCAGGGCTTTGTTTTCCGGCTTTAAAAAATCAAAGCCCGTTACGGGAGACTTCGACCAATCACAGGTCATTTCAGAGAGAGAGTGTTCCTATTGGCTGTGCACTGGCTGGTGGGCGGTGCTTGGTATTTCCTCAGCAGATCTCAACATGGCTGCCGGGTCACAAACTTTCTAATTTTGCAGCTAAACAGTACACTACAAGATGATTCTGAAAACATTTGAGGCGAGAAATAGGCATTACAGTAACAGAATATTGATTCATATTTGATCAGCGCTGCCTAGTTTGACCGTTTGATCGGAGTTCACGAGTGATTGACTCGTGGCTCTCATCTTCGGCAGCTGGACGGCAGACTCCAGATCAGCTCTGATTGGTTGTTTTCCTCCGGTCTGTGAAATCTTGCAGATGCCATTAGGAGCACCGGAGGAAACAGAGGCACATGATTTTTTTTCAGATTACCTGTCTCATGCACTACTGTCACAATATAGCGAAAGTTTTATAAAAATAACTTTTTAAAATCATATTTGCTCCATTTCTACCTACTGCAGCTTTAACATGTTATATCTCATTTAAAAAACTGCATAAAAACGCCTAAGTCCTGTTTTTACTGAAGGTTATGTGCCAGACTATTTCTCGGTTGGAGGCCAGGGGAGACGCCATGAAGTCACTACGCCCGGGAAATAAATACTTTGGAGATATAACATGTCCATTAGTGAGCTTTAGAGGTGCTGGTAGGTGGTTACCTTTGGACAGAGAAAGGCTTGCTCCCCCTCCCCCCCGTTTCCAGTCTTAATGCTAAGCTAAACTAAGCTAAGCTGCTAACCTGCTACTGACTGTAGCTTAATATTTATCGCAGAGACGTGAGCAAGCAAAACAGTGTTTTATCAAAAAAGTCTTGAATTATTCCTTTAAGAGACTTTGTTGCTATAATCAGTTTTGTTTGTGTCTGTCTGTGTCCTCCTCTGCTCCTCTCAGCCACCATCCAAAGCTCTGTCCAGTATCCTGGGGAAGAGCAACCTGCAGTTTGCCGGCATGTCCATCAACCTGAATATCTCCACCAGTAGCCTCAACCTGATGACCCCTGACTGCAAACAGGTCAGTGTGCGAACCTTGTCAACCATTATAGGATTCTGTGAGACACAGACATGTGATGAGAATAAATGATTACTACTATGACTACTATGATAGTATTTATAAGAAAATAATAGCACCATTGTATTAGGGGGTCTATATAAACCTCCTAGCAACCACATATACTATGTGTGTGTAGAAGGCCATGGGACGCACTTTAAAGCTCATTGAATAGCTAAGTAAGTGGACTTTGTGTTTTAGAATATTTACCACACATACAGTATGTGTCCCCAAAGACATGAATGGATCTCCATTGCCAACTAAACCTGTGATCAAAGGACATTTGTTTCCAAATTTAGGTTGATGTGATGGATCTTATTTTTAGCCATTGTTAAAGTGACACATGTTTTTTTTATAGAATTAAGGATGTTTGTTTAAGGAGGTTTATGTGATAAAAGAACGGTTAAAATAGGAAGACAAGCATGAGCACATGACTTCTCCAGATGTTGAATGGAGGAGGTTGATGTGGGGGTGGTCAGTGCTCACAGTGTGCATTGCTGTCTACCCAGATGTCCTTCTTGATACTGCCAGCAGATGGTGACAAATTTTGAAAAAAATAAATAAATATATATATATATATATATATATACAGTATATAATTAATAATCCTACACATAGTAACTCAAACACAACAGAATAACATTTGTGATATCTTGAGTATCACCAAGTCAGTTAAACTTCAGGGATATCAATCTGTCCATTCAGGAAGCACACATGATTGTGAATCACTTTCAGCTGCTTTGGTGCAAATGAAAGTGACAACAGGTGCAATGGAGAGGCAACAGCAAGACAACCCCCAAAAAGGGAATGGTTGGCCTGTGTATGGTAGGCATGTGGTGGCCACAGACAGCTGCTCTCTCCTCATCCTTCCTGACTGATTCTCTTCTAGTTCTGCTAGTGTCCTTGTCACTACTTGTAGCGTGAGGCGGTACCTGCAGCCCAATCAGGTTGCACAGGTAGTCCAGCTCCTCCAGGATGTCACATCCATACGTGCGGTCGCAAGAAGGTTTGCTGTGTCTCCCAGCACAGTCTCAAGAGCACGGAGGAGATACCGGGAGACCGGCCGTTACACGAGGAGGGCCGGACGGCGCCGTAGAAAGGCATCAACCCAGCAGCAGGACCGGTATCTGCTCCTTTGTGCGAGAAGGAACAGGAGGTGCACGGCCAGAGCATAGCCCTGCAAAATGACCTCCAGCAGTCTACTGGTGTGCATGTTTCTGACCAAACTGTCAGAAACAGACTCCATGAGGGTGGCATGAGGGCCCGACGTCCTCTAGTGGGACCTGTGCTCACAGCCCAGCACCGTGCAGCTCCATTGGCATACAACAGAGGACACCAGAATTGTCAGGTCCGCCATTGGCGCCCCGTTCTCTTTACAGATGAGAGCAGGTTCACACTGAGCACATGTGACAGGCGTGAAAGAGTCTGGAGACGTCGTGGTGAACGTTATGCTGCCTGTAACATCATCCAGCATGACTGGTTTAGCGGTGGGTCAGTGATGGTCTGGGGAAGCATATCCTTGGAGGGTCGCACAGACCTCCAAGTCATAGCCAACGGTACCGACTGCTGTTAGGTACCGGAAAGAAATCTTCAGAGCGATTGTCAGAACTTACGCTGGTGCAGTGGGCCCCGGGTTCCTCCTGGTGCAGTGGGCCCCGGGTTCCTCCTGGTGCAGTGGGCCCCGGGTTCCTCCTGGTGCAGTGGGCCCTGGGTTCCTACTGGTGCAGTGGGCCCCGGGTTCCTCCTGGTGCAGTGGGCCCCGGGTTCCTCCTGGTGCAGTGGGCCCTGGATTCCTCCTGGTGCAGTGGGCCCTGGGTTCCTCCTGGTGCAGTGGGCCCTGGGTTCCTCCTGGTTCAGTGAGCCCTGGGTTCCTCCTGGTGCAGTGGGCCCCGGGTTCCTCCTGGTGCAGTGGGCCCCGGGTTCCTACTGGTGCAGTGGGCCCCGGGTTCCTCCTGGTGCAGTGGGCCCCGGGTTCCTCCTGGTGCAGTGGGCCCTGGATTCCTCCTGGTGCAGTAGGCCCTGGGTTCCTCCTGGTGCAGTGGGCCCTGGATTCCTCCTGGTGCAGTAGGCCCTGGATTCCTCCTGGTGCAGTGGGCCCTGGGTTCCTCCTGGTGCAGTGGGACCTGGGTTCCTCCTGGTTCAGTGAGCCCTGGGTTCCTCCTGGTGCAGTGGGCCCTGGATTCCTCCTGGTGCAGTAGGCCCTGGGTTCCTCCTGGTGCAGTGGGCCCTGGGTTCCTCCTGGTGCAGTAGGCCCTGGGTTCCTCCTGGTGCAGTAGGCCCTGGGTTCCTCCTGGTGCAGTGGGCCCTGGGTTCCTCCTGGTGCAGTGGGCCCTGGGTTCCTCCTGGTGCAGTGGGCCCTGGGTTCCTCCTGGTGCAGTGGGCCCTGGGTTCCTCCTGGTGCAGTGGGCCCTGGGTAGACTCCTGGTGCAGTAGGCCCTGGATTCCTCCTGGTGCAGTGGGCCCTGGGTTCCTCCTGGTGCAGTGGGCCCTGGGTTCCTCCTGGTGCAGTGGGCCCTGGGTTCCTCCTGGTGCAGTGGGCCCTGGATTCCTCCTGGTGCAGTGGGCCCTGGGTAGACTCCTGGTGCAGTAGGCCCTGGATTCCTCCTGGTGCAGTGGGCCCTGGATTCCTCCTGGTGCAGTGGGCCCTGGATTCCTCCTGGTGCAGTGGGCCCTGGATTCCTCCTGGTGCAGTGGGCCCTGGATTCCTCCTGGTGCAGTAGGCATTGATGCCATTGATTGGCCCTCACGTTCCCCTGACCTAAATCCGGTCGGCGCATCCGATGCCGCCAAGTATCGCCACAGACTGTCCAGGAGCTCACTGATGCCCTGATCCAGGTCTGGGAGGAGATCCCCCAGGACACCATCCGCCGGCTCATCAAGAGCATGCCCAGACGTTGTCCGGAGTGCATACATGCACGCGGGGGCCGTACACACTACTGAGTCACAATAGGAGTTGGATCAGCCTGTGATTTCAATCTTTTACTTTGCTTTTCGGTGTGATTTTGAATCCAGCCCTCAGTGGGTTGAAGATTTTGTTTTCCATTGACCGATGTTACGTCATTTTGTTCTCAACAAATTATACGATGTACATCAGAAAAGGCTTTCAACTTGAATAATTTGTTCATCAGGATCTGATATGTGATTTAAGTGTTCCCTTAAGCAGTGTATGTGTGTAGAGTTAATGCATGTGCATTTCTATCTATCTGTGTGTATAAAGAGGCATTTGCTATCTCATATGTATTTTACTCTTGATAGATCATAGCCAACCATCACATGCAGTCCATCTCCTTTGCATCAGGTGGAGACCCCGTAAGTAACTCAATGGTCTGTGTCAAATTAACCAGCATCTGATAATTAAAACCTAAATTACTTCATAACAAAGATTTGATAACCAAAAAATAAAGGTTGTTGTATGAAGGTATTGTGATATTTTATAGTTGGACATTATTACAATAGTTTTCTTTTTATGTTTTTAGGACACAACAGATTACGTTGCCTATGTAGCAAAGGACCCCGTCAACAGAAGAGGTAGGTGTTCATTCCTCCTGTTATGCAGCAACATTTAGGCTTCATAACCTTTGGAAAAAAAGATGGATTTTTCATGTTTTTTGCATTATATAAAATAGTGACATGTTTAACTGTCAGGAAAACGTATTGGCACAATCTCAGGCACAAATTGTAATCCTTATGGGTATACTGGTTTATATCGGTCTATAGACCTGACAGGGAGGAACATTTTGAGCTAAGTCAGCCATAGCTCTGTGAGCGATCCAGGTTTAGCTATCTGATGTTAACCTTCTACGCATAAACAAAACTTTCATAACTATATCAAATATGTTTTTAAATTTTTTTGGATCGGACCAACTTTCTTCATAATTTAGTCAAACCAGGTGGAACTTTAAGAGTGGGACAAATAGATTAACATCATGAAACATGAAAAAAAAGGTTTAAGTAAAAGTTTATGCTCACCCTACTTTACTCCTCTGAGTTCCCTCCAAAAAAGTCACTCCCTGAAAATGGTCTCTCAATGGAATTGTAGTCATTTTTAACCGTTTCATAACCATAAATAAATAATTGAAGAATATTTTGTAATTTTATGGCTTATACTGTACTTATTGTAGAAGTTAATTTATCTTGCACTGGGGACAAGGTCAAATCGAGCTCATGTACCCAAACAAAAAAACGATCACTTTATCCTGACAGTACTGCATGAGACAGGTCATCTGACAAAAAATCATGTGCCTCTGTGTCCTCCGGTGTCCTCTGGTGCTTCTAATGGCATCTGCAGGATTTCACAGACGGGAGGAAAACAAGCAGTCAGAGCTGATCTGGAGTCTGCCGTCCAGCTTCCGTCTATGAGAGCCATCTGTCAATTACTCGCAAACTCCGATCAAACAGTCAAATTAGGCAGCGCTGATCAAATATGAATCAATATTCTGTTACTGTAATGCCTATTTCTCTCCTCAAATGTTGTCAGAACCACCATGAGGAGGAGCAGAAGTCTAGTTATCTCTCAGAACACACTAGAATTACAATATGCTGAAAGGTTATTATGACATTTTACCCAATGATGCCAAAAACATTCTTCTTACTGCAGGTTTAAGTGAAAGTTTATGTTCACCCTTCTTTACTCCTTTGAGTTCTCTACCAAAAAAGTCACTTCCTGAAAATGGTATCTAAATGAAATTGCAGTCGTTTTTAACCTAATTTTAACCATTCATAACCATAAATGAAAAATTCTAAAATATTTTGAGTATTTTATAATTTTATGGCTTATACTGTACTTCTTGTAGAAGTTCATGACTTTGCACCGGGGACAGGATAAATCAAGCACGTGTACCAAAAAAAGTCATTAAAAGTAAGGATTTTTAACGTGCAGTATTTTGTATTTATGTGAAAAAAAATCTTAAACCTTAAACCTGCAGTAGGCAACAATGTTTTTGGCATCATTGGGCAAAAATCCCATAATAACCTTTCAGCATTTTGTAATTCAAGTGTTCTGAGAGAAAACTAGACTTCTGCTCCTCATCATGGCTCTGTTTTCAGGCTTTAGAAAATCTAGCCCGTGGCGGAAGACTTTGACCAATCACAGGTCATTTCAGAGAGAGAGAGAGCGTTCCTATTGGCTGTGCTCCGGCTGGTGGGCGGTGCTTGGTATTTCCTCAAGAGATCTCAACATGGCTGCTGGGTCACAAACTTTCTCATTTTACAGCTAAACAGTACACTACAAGATGATTCTGAAAACATCTAAGGAGAGAAATAGGCATTACAGTAACAGCATATTACCTGTTTCATGCACTACTGTCAGGATATAATGACTGTTTTATAAAAGTAACTTTTTTAAATCATATTTGCTCCATTTCTACCTACTGCTGCTTTAATCTATAATTCAAGCCATTTGATATAAATATTTGAAAATATCTTAAAGAAAATAGGAGGAAGTGATTCATGGAGACCGAAATGTTGCTGCATTAACAGGAATGACCCTGATACTCTATAGAGTGTCTCATATCTCACACGCAACATGCTCATTAAGAGTTGCTGCTCTCGCCCTCGTCAGCGTGTCACATCCTGGAGTGCTCTGACGGGCTGGCCCAGGACGTCATCAGCACCATCGGCCAGGCGTTTGACCTTCGCTTCCAGCAGTACCTGCAGTGTCCCTCAAGCAAACTGTCCTCCACACACGACAGGTGAGGCGTTCAAGAAACACTCGCAGATGTGCATATTCACACACACACACACACACACACACACACACACAGTCAGTATTGAGTTTCATGATCTAACTATGTTATACCTCAGGGTATTAAACATGGATGAGTTGCCATGGACAGAGGAAGAGGAGGAGTCAGCAGAACATCCGTACTATAACAACATCCCTGGCAAGATGCCGCCCCCCGGAGGCTTCATCGACACCCGGCTGTCCAATCAGAACGCAGCGCCGGATGGATGCCAGGTACAATTTTCAATTCATATGGATTAATCTTGAGCAGAATAACATTTTGTTTACATGCGGATGTAATCTCAAAAACATAATTAATGTTTTAAAATATCAACCCATGAACTATGTCATCAGATTGGCCCAGCTTCAGTAGATCAGACATATTATCAAGGGCGGCACTGTGGAGAAAACTGGGGAGATGAAAGAAAGTCCATATTCATACAACAGGGTAAGAAAATACATGCTTCCCACTACTTAAAGAGGACCTATTATGCTTATTGTCAGGTGCATACTTTGTATTTTGGGTTTCTACCATAGACTGTATATAAGAAGTGGACATAGTCACTGTGACGTCACCCAGTGGTTTGTGGACTGCTGGTTTGAAGCAGGCATTTTGGCCGTCGCCATCTTTGTTTTTGGCCATCACCATCTTGGTTTTTGCAACCAGAAATGACACAAGAGGGTAGAGCTAAGTACAACCATCATGAACTGAAAACACACTGTGAAAGGGTTAAAGTTGTTAGGCAAAAACACAAACAACTCCCAGACCCGACAATGCCGTAGTAGCTGTGCCCGCTCTGTTGTGATTGGTCAACCAAACCAAACTCTTCGGACTCCGCTCCAGCTCCACTCTAACTAGCTTCGTTTGAGGGCGTGCCAAACTAACCGCTAGGCAGGTATCAACCAAATGTGTTACTTGGTGACATCACCAAGTTACAGAAGAAAAGGCAAGACTTAAAGCATGGTGTTTCAGGCAGTTCAGGAGCAGTGTTTCTGTGAGGGAGAGTAACTCCCTTTGGCGTGGACTTTGGGCTTTGTAACTTTACAGACCTTTTACATGCACAGAAATACTATATGCCACACTAAATGAAAGGGGAAAAGCATAATAGGTCCTCTTTATATACATAAGACATCTTTTTTTAGTTTTTCAGAATTTCATCAATTCAACACTGTGTCTATGATTGTTTCTCCAAATATCTACCGTAGGATCATTTGATATAAGCACTCTGCCAGAGAGCAAAGGCCCGGCACCAAAAACAGGAGAGATGCCGGCGTATGTGAACACTCAGCAGATCGACGCCCAGGTGCTCGCAGCGCTCCAGGCAGAGGCGGACAATGTGACGAAAGGCATGGCGGCTGCAGCCAAAGAGAGCCAACAGAAGGACCTGTTTGACATGAGTAAGTCTCCATTGGTCCGTACTGAAGTTTCAGTTTCTGTTGCTTGTGTGATTTGAGTTCTTAATTATAGAGGTTCCCTCGCTTTTTGTTTCTCAGTGATGTCGGCGTGGCGTTGTAATAACACCATATCAGTATGAAGACAATAGGAGGAGTGTTAATGTCAGTGTGCAGCTTTAATCTTCCCTCCTCTCTACTTCCACCTTAGCTCTGCTATTATTATACATGAAAGATCATACATCTTACATAAAGACGCATGCATGTATGAAGAATCCATGACACAAATTACATGTGAGCAGTGAACTATAACATTCAAAAGTTCTTATATGAAGTTCAGAACATGTGTTATCATCCACCTACTGTAGGTCTGTAACATTTGGTTCCTCCACTAACAGAACTTGTATGACAAAAAGTCATAATTTAATCAAATTGGATTCAGATTATTGCACAACACAATGTGGAGAGAATCAGTTAAAGGGACTGTGTAAGAATCAGAAATTGCTTGTTAACAGCGACACCTGTGGCCGTTAAGTCAACGAAAGTCAGCGTGCTGTTGCTCGCGCTCGGGCTTGTGCTCGCTCTACATAGACATGAACGAGCATCAATCAACACAGTGAGGAGACACACGTCAGCTAAAACCACAATATCACTCTATATTTCAGCTGCTTGGCAGTAATGTTAGCTGACCAGACGAAGGTCTCTCCATGAATCACTGCTGATCTTAGTGTTGGCTTTTCCTGCCTCAGCCTCCCGACCGCGGCCGGAGGGAACGGGGGAGACACCTGAGTTTTGGTCAGAGACAATAACGTTTCTCGCTGCGGAGCCCCGTCACTTCACAAGACACGGGAAACCTCTGTTGGTCTGGAGGAGCTGCAGCAGTTATTTCTGCACAAACGTCCACTAGATATTCTCAGAGCTAAACTAACTCTTCTGCAGTGTGTAGTGTGCGTGCATGCACATGAGAGGTGGAGAGAAAGAGTGAAAACACAGCGGTGTGTGAGTGAAGGCAGGCAGGCAGAGGAGCAGAGTACAGCAGAGACTCCGGTCCTGGAGACCAAAGCTACGGTCTCCCCCGCGTCCTCCGACCGCGGCCAACACTGTTTAACAGACAGGCTTCACTAGATACAACCAAGAGGTTTTGGTGCTTCCGTGTACTTTGTGTTGGAGTCTTGTCTGAACAGCGTAGCCACACGCGAGCGCGCATGGGACACCGACCCGCAATGATTTATACGTGTAAGAAGTTACTAACAGTCCCTTTAATTGATTTGGAAAGGTATTGAATAAGAAATTAATTTCAGTACTGTATATTAGGTTATTATATAGTGATGAAAATGTACCTGTACTATTAAGACATAAAAGTGAGGATTTGCACCATTAGCTCAGCAGAAGAATTCTATTGTGTGAAATATATTTATTGTTTGAGTGTCAAAATTTTATAATTTTATGACTGGGTATTTTAGAATACATTTGAATGTATCATCAGCACAACAGAATAAGAATACATCCAAAATCATATGATAAAATAAGAGGCTATGCGTCTGTTGTCCATTATCCAGCAGGTTCTGGGTTTTAAACTCCTCCCTGGTCCTTTTTGCGTGTAAAGTTTGTATGTTCTCTCTCTTTGTCTATGTCCTGTATGCGCCCCTTTCCTCCCACGATCCAAATAAATGCCAAATGTCAGTCAATGTTATCTCTAAATTTCCTGTAGGTGTGAGATTGAGGGTGAAATGTCTTGTGTTAGTAGGCTGGCAGCTGTCCAGTATGTCTCCCTGCCTATAACCCAGTTCATAGCTGCATTCCGATCCACAGTGTACATACAGTAAACTGTACTCCCTGTTCCCTGTTCAGGGAATGTCAGTTAAGGGAACTGTTGGTCAGACACGTCTGTGTCTGACCAACACAGACGTCACTTCCTCCGTGCGTTGGTAATGTAAACACTTCGGATTCCTGTTGCTGCTACTGTGGAAATTTAACACTAACATTACTGAAATAAAATATGAAATATCTCCTGCCGGGACCCTGAATTTATAGTTAGGTATCAATAACATTATAGTTAAACTCAGCAATACTCAGCGAACAGCGATTTGTCTCAAGAGCACTACGCCGGCTGTGGCATGAGTGCTTACTGAAGCTAACATTAGTGGCTAGCATAGCCCTTATGCTGGCGCTCCAGCGAGGCGCAATGACTGATGGGTAATCTTGCTTGTCAAATGTGTTGAAGTGAAGAGCCTTTGTTCAGTTCTTCCCTGCACACTTCACAGTTCCCCGAGCATTTTTGCTCCATACGGTTTGGAATTATAAACGACTCTCTCCTGGCCCTGAAGAATACTGATAACATTGGTACAGAGAGTACCCATGTACAGTATATATATCAATGCATCAGGTTACACATTATATATGTGTAAATTATAATAAGATTTTTGATAAATAATACATGAGTATTGTGGATATAATGACTAAGTTGGTAAAGGCAAATAATAGAACAACTAGAACAGTCTGGTGAGTTCAGAAAATGACATCAGTTTACCGTAATGCAGCCTTTAAAACCAGGAAAAGAAAACACTTGTGGCCACATTACAAAAGACAATATCTAGTCTCATATCACAATATTGATACAATAACAATATGTTGCCCAGCCCTACATACAATGTAAGTATACAGACGTACACACAGATACATACATACAAATTTAGTGTATAGACGGGGAAAAAGCCCCAAAGGCCTAGGAAGGAGGTTATGTTTTCGATGGTGTTGGTTTATCCGTTTGGATGATAACTCCAAAAGTCCGCCTTGAATGACATTTTTTGGAGGGGTGGGGTGTGGCACAATGAACAATCCATTAGATTTTGGTGGCAATCCGGATCATGATCCAGCTTTGGGAATTGTTTTTAATAACTCCGCTCGGCCTGTGCATTAACACCACAGGACACCACAGGGGGGCAGCGACGTATATGAAACCTGCCTCGGCGGAGGTCTGCGCTCTCCGAGTGCACTTCTAGTTTTTAATGTGATTTTAATGTGACACCAAGGGGTCCTGATCAGGCGTCCATATGTGATGGGTTGGGAATGAGAACGGGTTGCCATTAAAGTAGCTGATATTATGGATTAGCATAGTTTACAAGTTTTGACAGGTGTAGGATGTCAGGTTAAAACTTACTTGCACTGCAGATATCCTTCCTCTCTTAATTAAATCATTTTGGCACCTCTACCAGAGCCCTTCGAGGATGCCATTCACTCGCAGTCCCATCCACCGGCCCAGGGGCATGCCCAGTCCCAGGTCTCCGGTCTTCAGAAGGCAGCATCGGTGGACAACTCGAGCCCTCTTCTCGTTCGCTCGGTGGCTTTCCGGGCGCAGGAGGAGCTGGAGGGCCAGACGTGGTACCATGGCAAAATGAGCCGCCGTGACGCTGAGAAACTGCTAAAAGAAGATGGGGACTTCCTGGTTCGTAAGAGCACCACCAACCCCGGGTCCTACGTACTGACGGGCATGCACAATGGACTTGCCAAACACCTGCTGCTGGTGGACCCTGAGGGCACGGTAAGACGGGGGCTAAAGGTTAAAGATGATTTGTGAAGGCGGATACATAAAGTGAAACTTGTTAGGCCACAACAGACATTTAACATCTCTCTCTCTTTTCAAAGGTACGGACAAAAGATCATATATTTGACAATATTAGCCATCTTATTGGCCATCACCGTGACAACAATCTGCCGATTGTGTCAGCCGGGAGTGAACTGTGTCTCCTACAGCCCGTTGGAAGGAAACAGTGATGCTTGCAATGCCTGGTGGGAAACAGAAAGCTGTGAACAGTCTCTCCTACCATCCTGAAACTTGAAGATGACACATTAAGAGAAGATGTTCGAAAGCTTCTATAAGCACTGACGGCGTTTGGGGGAAATTTGGTTACTTTACTGGAGGCACTGGAAGACGCAAGATTTGTTTAAGATAAAAAAAAAAAAAATTTATAGAACTGTTATTATTTTGTTGTGAAGACTGAAATGCTATATTTTTGAGAAGACATAGGTGCATTTGGACATAATATCTTGATTTGGTGTTTTAAAAGATCAAAAAAATTGTTCTTGTAGTTTAGATGAAGTGCAAATCAAAACCTCAGAGAGGTGTTAACAAGAGTATTTTAGAATAAAAAAACTGAAATTTTAGTTTTGTCTGTCAAGCACAACCACATTTCTACGGGAACCGTTGGCTAAAGAGGTGGAGGAAACAAAAACTGTTTATAAGGAATTACTTTAGGAAAAAAAAAAGTCCTTTAATCTTACCAATAGCGTGACGGCTCACTCAAGTAGTCACTATATGAAATCTGCTTTTATCGGGGGTTAGAACTGAGTGTGTTTTGCTTTGCAGTAGCCACAAAGTGTCGGGGTGCCAACAGACATCCTTCATAGTGCTGTCAATGGCTTTAAAGATTTTTTATCAAGTATTTTCTTGTGTCACTGCGGTCGCATGACTTAAAATCAACTGTTCTTGTGGACATTGTTCGTAGACCTTGATACCCCTTTATTTGGAAGAGGTGCTTGTGTATGCTGACACTGTAAAAAAATATTTATGCTTTTCAACCAGTGATTATTTCTAAATTGGTTTTCTCTGGATTCTTCTTTTTTAGGTGTGTAGTCAATGATTAGTTTTGGGGCTTGCGATGGATATTCTCACATTCTTGATTAGCATTTTCGGCTCTTTTTTTTTGTTAGTGCTTTTAAAAGTTCTTATTATTTTTGAATGACCACAAATGAATAGCACAATCAGAAAGTTAGATCATCTGTGTCAGTTGTACCAAGACAAATTACCAATGTGTTGAGATGTAATTTACACTTTTTACTTAATTAGACAAACACACAGTCTGCACTCAATGTGTTTAATATTAGATCACATTCACTTATTGATGTTAAACAACTATTTCTCAGTGTGTTTAATATCTCATGGCAATGCTACTGTATTGCCACTAGATGTCATCACAGAAATACTTCCTGTCAGTCCCACTCACTTCAATTATCTTGTGTTATTAGTAGCAAAGGATGCTGGCTGTGTGTTGCTTTAACAGTACAGGGGACACCAACCATTACTGTTGGACAGGTCAGTTAATTTTCATTTTGCGGTCCACTGTACACAATCATTCCTCAGAGCAGTTTACTGTATTTAGTGTTTTGTAGAGTGGGAATCACACATTTGAAATGGCTGATAGAAATCGTTCACAATGGATTTTTAAAAAAATGCTCTCATCCTCACTGTTGTCAGTACTCTGATGAATACCAAATGAATGGGGCATTGTATTCGATATGCACTGGACCACTTCAATTGAACCAAAATCAGCATGTGTTCAATGAGTTTGACAAGACAGATGCAATGTAATATAACGTGCCTGTATTTTGCTGCAAGAGGGAGTGTACAGTACATGCATCTCACAACAACAACAACGCATATTTTAGCAAAGGGCAGTATTGGGATCGTTATGAAAAATATCCACCACCAGATTCATTTTAAGCTGATGAGAGTTTCTCTGATTCCTTGCGGCCTTTTGAGCATGAGAGGAAGAACATTAGGGCTGCAACTAACAAGTGTTTTCATCGTTGATTAATCTAATCGATTAGTTGTTTGGTCTATAAAATGTCAGAAAATGGTGAAAATGTTGATCAGTGTTTCCCAAAGCTCAAGGTGACGTCCTCAAATGTCCGCCAAATTTGACCGTTATCAGGCCTTAACATAAGCGTTATCAGTCGCTATAAGCACCATAGATATGGGTCAGTAGGGGCCTACTACGCCTACTACGTTGTAAAAGTGAAAGTGAAACATAATAGCAACAAGTTCTAACATGTTGTAAAACTGAATGAAATGTCAACTTTTGAACACAAACAAAAAGGCTTCTTTAGGTTTAGGCAACAAAACTACAACTTTTTTAGCTTTAGGCAACGAAACTACAACTTATTTAGGTTTAGGCAACAAAACTACAACTTCTTTAGGTTTAGGTAACAAAACTACAACTTCTTTAGGTTTAGGGAATAAAACTACAACTTCTTTAGGTTTAGGTAACAAAACTACAACTTCTTTAGGTTTAGGGAATAAAACTACAACTTCTTTAGGTTTAGGAAAAAAAAAACTTGGAAAAAACATCATGTTTTGGGTTGAAATAACCACAAACACAAAGACAACTACACATTGTTGGTTTCACACGAGATGCAAATTCCTGTCTCCTGGGTGAAAACACTGGAGCTTCAAAATGTCTCTACTACATAGCCTGACTTCCACTTCTGCTCCTGTCATAATTACTACAGTCACTGGAGGTCGCTGTTGTATTCTTTTATACATTTTTTTGGTGATCTACCATGTGAATAGATGATAACTACTAGTGGGTGTAGTAGGCCCCTAACGACCCACATCTTTGGTGCTTATAGCGACTGTTTTGTCCCCAACTCAAAGATATTCAGTTAACTGTCATAGAGGAGTAAAGAAACCAGAAAGTATTCACATTAAAAAAGCTGGAATCAGAGAATTCTGACTTTTTTGTCTTAAAAAATTACTCAAACCAATTAATCGATTATCAAAATAGTTGTTGATTAATTTAATAGTTGACAACTAATCAAGTAATTGTTGCAGCTCTAAAGAACATATTGGCATTTTTCAGAGAAAGGTGAGAAGAAAGGGCACAAAGAATCATTGAGGTTTTTTGTTTTTTTTACAGTGATCCACCATAAACTTTTAGTCTTTGTGACATAATTTCATCAAATCTAATATCTTGGGAGAAGGAATAATGTAATTTTTTTCAAAATGCTAATGTCAAGAATTCTTTTATTTCTTAAGAGCAAATTTGTAGAATCACCTCGGCAAAATGTGCAACGTTTTGAACATATATATAAAGCAGTAACGACTCCATACTTGAATCTCTCTGACAACACGACAATTAGCTGTGTGGCATAAATAAATTATACAACCAAACACGCTGGGACACAAAAAGAACATGGCTTCTTTCCAGATTTCTGTTGATGAAAATGTGCCTTTTATTTGTACAAATGGTATCTTTCTTTTTCTTTTTCTCTCTCTCTCTCTCTCTTCAAAGTGCAATAGCTGATCTTCAATGGGGCATGCCTGTTCACTAGAGGTTGTGTTTCGCCCTGCTGCGTGTTGCTGCTTGAGACTACTGTTTGCTCTCTCTCTATCTGTCTCCCTCCCTCCATCTCTATTATATATTATAAATGTATCATTTCCAGATTCTAAATATAAATCTTTGTCAGAGGGAATCACACAGAAACTCACTATTTTGGAACAGGTATAGTTAA